>NW_026777853.1:0-85493 GCF_028023285.1 Balaenoptera ricei | reverse complement strand
TAGGATTCTCTTTTTAAGCTGTTCCTTCAAACACTAGTGCTTAGGAAATCTATTGGAGGCAGAAGCAGTCAAGGGTAGCCTAGGGTTAGGGTTAGGCTTAGGGTTAGGCTTAGGGTACGGCTTAGGGTACGGGTTCGGGGAGGGGTTCGGGTACGGCGTAGGGTATGGGTTAGGGTTAGGGTTAGGGTTAGTGTTAGGGTTAGGGCGCGGTTTACGGTACGGGTTAGGATTAGGGTACGTGTTAGGGTTAGGGTAGGTGTTAGGGTTAGGGTACGCGTTAGGGTTAGGGTAGTTATTAAACCTATCCCACTCTCTAGATACCCCTTAGCACGTAAAGGAATATTATTTGGGGGTCCAGCCATGGAGAAGAGTTTAGACACTAGGATAAAATAAGGAACACATACATTATAAAGAAATCACATTAGGATTCTCTTTTTAAGCTGTTCCTTAAAACACTAGTGCTTAGGAAATCTATTGGAGGCAGAAGCAGTCAAGGGTAGCCTAGGGTTAGGGTTAGGCTTAGGGTTAGGGTTAGGGTACGGCTTAGGGTAGGGGTTCGGGGAGGGGTTCGGGTACGGCGTAGGGTATGGGTTAGGGGTAGGGTTAGTGTTAGGGTTAGGGCTCGGTTTAGGGTACGGGTTAGGATTAGGGTACGTGTTAGGGTTAGGGTAGGGGTTAGGGTTAGGGTACGCGTTAGGGTTAGGGTAGTTATTAAACCTATCCCACTCTCTAGATACCCCTTAGCACGTAAAGGAATATTATTTGCGGGTCCAGCCTTGGAGAAGAGTTTAGACACTAGGATAAAATAAGGAACACATACATTATAAAGAAATCACATTAGGATTCTCTTTTTAAGCTGTTCCTTCAAACACTAGTGCTTAGGAAATCTATTGGAGGCAGAAGCAGTCAAGGGTAGCCTAGGGTTAGGGTTAGGCTTAGGGTTAGGGTTAGGGTACGGCTTAGGGTAGGGGTTCGGGGAGGGGTTCGGGTACGGCGTAGGGTATGGGTTAGGGTTAGGGTTAGGGTTAGTGTTAGGGTTAGGGCTCGGTTTAGGGTACGGGTTAGAAATCACATTAGGATTCTGTTTTTAAGCTGTTCCTTAAAACACTAGTTATTAGGAAATCTATTGGAGAACGAAGCACTCAAGGGTAGCCTAGGGTTAGGGCTAGGCTTAGGGTTAGGCTTAGGGTACGGCTTGGGGTACGGGTTCGGCGTAGGGTATGGGTTTGGGTTAGGGTTAGGGTTAGTGTTAGGGTTAGGGATCGGTTTAGGGTACGGGTTAGGATTAGGGTACGTGTTAGGGTTAGGGTAGGGGTTAGGGTTAGGGTACGCGTTAGGGTTAGGGTAGTTATTAAACCTATCCCACTCTCTAGATACCCCTTAGCACGTAAAGGAATATTATTTGGGGGTCCAGCCATGGAGAAGAGTTTAGACACTAGGATAAAATAAGGAACACATACATTATAAAGAAATCACATTAGGATTCTCTTTTTAAGCTGTTCCTTCAAACACTCTTGCTTAGGAAATCTATTGGAGGCAGAAGCAGTCAAGGGTAGCCTAGGGTTAGGGTTAGGCTTAGGGTTAGGCTTAGGGTACGGCTTAGGGTACGGGTTCGGGGAGGGGTTCGGGTACGGCGTAGGGTATGGGTTAGGGTTAGGGTTAGGGTTAGTGTTAGGGTTAGGGCTCGGTTTACGGTACGGGTTAGGATTAGGGTACGTGTTAGGGTTAGGGTAGGTGTTAGGGTTAGGGTACGCGTTAGGGTTAGGGTAGTTATTAAACCTATCCCACTCTCTAGATACCCCTTAGCACGTAAAGGAATATTATTTGGGGGTCCAGCCATGGAGAAGAGTTTAGACACTAGGATAAAATAAGGAACACATACATTATAAAGAAATCACATTAGGATTCTCTTTTTAAGCTGTTCCTTAAAACACTAGTGCTTAGGAAATCTATTGGAGGCAGAAGCAGTCAAGGGTAGCCTAGGGTTAGGGTTAGGCTTAGGGTTAGGGTTAGGGTACGGCTTAGGGTAGGGGTTCGGGGAGGGGTTCGGGTACGGCGTAGGGTATGGGTTAGGGTTAGGGTTAGGGTTAGTGTTAGGGTTAGGGTTCGGTTTAGGGTACGGGTTAGGATTAGGGTACGTGTTAGGGTTAGGGTAGGGGTTAGGGTTAGGGTACGCGTTAGGGTTAGGGTAGTTATTAAACCTATCCCACTCTCTAGATACCCCTTAGCACGTAAAGGAATATTATTTGGGGGTCCAGCCATGGAGAAGAGTTTAGACACTAGGATAAGATAAGGAACACACCCATTATAAAGAAATCACATTAGGATTCTCTTTTTAAGCTGTTCCTTCAAACACTAGTGCTTAGGAAAACTATTGGAGGCAGAAGCAGTCAAGGGTAGCCTAGGGTTAGGGTTAGGCTTAGGGTTAGGGTTAGGGTACGGCTTAGGGTTCGGGTACGGCGTAGGGTATGGGTTAGGGTTAGGGTTAGGGTTAGTGTTAGGGTTAGGGCTCGGTTTAGGGTACGGGTTAGGATTAGGGTACGTGTTAGGGTTAGGGTAGGTGTTAGGGTTAGGGTACGCGTTAGGGTTAGGGTAGTTATTAAACCTATCCCACTCTCTAGATACCCCTTAGCACGTAAAGGAATATTATTTGGGGGTCCAGCCATGGAGAAGAGTTTAGACACTAGGATAAGATACGGAACACATACATTATAAAGAAATCACATTAGGATTCTCTTTTTAAGCTGTTCCTTCAAACACTAGTGCTTAGGAAATCTATTGGAGGCAGAAGCAGTCAAGGGTAGCCTAGGGTGAGGGTTAGGCTTAGGGTTAGGCTTAGGGTATGGCTTAGGGTACGGGTTCGGGGAGGGGTTCGGGTACGGCATAGGGTATGGGTTAGGGTTAGGGTTAGGGTTAGTGTTAGGGTTAGGGCTCGGTTTAGGGTACGGGTTAGGATTAGGGTACGTGTTAGGGTTAGGGTAGGTGTTAGGGTTAGGGTACGCGTTAGGGTTAGGGTAGTTATTAAACCTATCCCACTCTCTAGATACCCCTTAGCACGTAAAGGAATATTATTTGCGGGTCCAGCCATGGAAAAGACTTTAGACACTAGGATAAAATAAGGAACACATACATTATAAAGAAATCACATTAGGATTCTCTTTTTAAGCTGTTCCTTAAAACACTAGTGCTTAGGAAATCTATTGGAGGCAGAAGCAGTCAAGGGTAGCCTAGGGTTAGGGTTAGGCTTAGGGTTAGGCTTAGGGTACGGCTTAGGGTTCGGGTACGGCGTAGGGTATGGGTTAGGGTTAGGGTTAGGGTTAGTGTTAGGGTTAGGGCTCGGTTTAGGGTACGGGTTAGGATTAGGGTACGTGTTAGGGTTAGGGTAGGGGTTAGGGTTAGGGTACGCGTTAGGGTTAGGGTAGTTATTAAACCTATCCCACTCTCTAGATACCCCTTAGCACGTAAAGGAATATTATTTGGGGGTCCAGCCATGGAGAAGAGTTTAGACACTAGGATAAAATAAGGAACACATACATTATAAAGAAATCACATTAGGATTCTCTTTTTAAGCTGTTCCTTACAACACTAGTGCTTAGGAAATCTATTGGAGGCAGAAGCAGTCAAGGGTAGCCTAGGGTTAGGGTTAGGCTTAGGGTTAGGCTTAGGGTATGGCTTAGGGTACGGGTTCGGGGAGGGGTTCGGGTACGGCATAGGGTATGGGTTAGGGTTAGGGTTAGGGTTAGTGTTAGGGTTAGGGCTCGGTTTAGGGTACGGGTTAGGATTAGGGTACGTGTTAGGGTTAGGGTAGGTGTTAGGGTTAGGGTACGCGTTAGGGTTAGGGTAGTTATTAAACCTATCCCACTCTCTAGATACCCCTTAGCACGTAAAGGAATATTATTTGCGGGTCCAGCCATGGAAAAGACTTTAGACACTAGGATAAAATAAGGAACACATACATTATAAAGAAATCACATTAGGATTCTCTTTTTAAGCTGTTCCTTAAAACACTAGTGCTTAGGAAATCTATTGGAGGCAGAAGCAGTCAAGGGTAGCCTAGGGTTAGGGTTAGGCTTAGGGTTAGGCTTAGGGTACGGCTTAGGGTTCAGGTACGGCGTAGGGTATGGGTTAGGGTTAGGGTTAGGGTTAGTGTTAGGGTTAGGGCTCGGTTTAGGGTACGGGTTAGGATTAGGGTACGTGTTAGGGTTAGGGTAGGGGTTAGGGTTAGGGTACGCGTTAGGGTTAGGGTAGTTATTAAACCTATCCCACTCTCTAGATACCCCTTAGCACGTAAAGGAATATTATTTGGGGGTCCAGCCATGGAGAAGAGTTTAGACACTAGGATAAAATAAGGAACACATACATTATAAAGAAATCACATTAGGATTCTCTTTTTAAGCTGTTCCTTACAACACTAGTGCTTAGGAAATCTATTGGAGGCAGAAGCAGTCAAGGGTAGCCTAGGGTTAGGGTTAGGCTTAGGGTTAGGCTTAGGGTATGGCTTAGGGTACGGGTTTGGGGAGGGGTTCGGGTACGGCGTAGGGTATTGGTTAGGGTTAGGGTTAGGGTTAGTGTTAGGGTTAGGGCTCGGTTTAGGGTACGGGTTAGGATTAGGGTACGTGTTAGGGTTAGGGTAGGGGTTAGGGTTAGGGTACGCGTTAGGGTTAGGGTAGTTATTAAACCTATCCCACTCTCTAGATACCCCTTAGCACGTAAAGGAATATTATTTGGGGGTCCAGCCATGGAGAAGAATGTAGACACTAGGATAAAATAAGGAACACATACATTATAAAGAAATCACATTAGGATTCTCTTTTTAAGCTGTTCCTTCAAACACTAGTGCTTAGGAAATCTATTGGAGGCAGAAGCAGTCAAGGGTAGCCTAGGGTTAGGGTTAGGCTTAGGGTTAGGCTTAGGGTACGGCTTAGGGTACGGGTTCGGGGAGGGGTTCGGGTACGGCGTAGGGTATGGGTTAGGGTTAGGGTTAGGGTTAGTGTTAGGGTTAGGGCTCGGTTTACGGTACGGGTTAGGATTAGGGTACGTGTTAGGGTTAGGGTAGGTGTTAGGGTTAGGGTACGCATTAGGGTTAGGGTAGTTATTAAACCTATCCCACTCTCTAGATACCCCTTAGCACGTAAAGGAATATTATTTGGGGGTCCAGCCATGGAGAAGAGTTTAGACACTAGGATAAAATAAGGAACACATACATTATAAAGAAATCACATTAGGATTCTCTTTTTAAGCTGTTCCTTAAAACACTAGTGCTTAGGAAATCTATTGGAGGCAGAAGCAGTCAAGGGTAGCCTAGGGTTAGGGTTAGGCTTAGGGTTAGGGTTAGGGTACGGCTTAGGGTAGGGGTTCGGGGAGGGGTTCGGGTACGGCGTAGGGTATGGGTTAGGGTTAGGGTTAGTGTTAGGGTTAGGGCTCGGTTTAGGGTACGGGTTAGGATTAGGGTACGTGTTAGGGTTAGGGTAGGTGTTAGGGTTAGGGTACGCGTTAGGGTTAGGGTAGTTATTAAACCTATCCCACTCTCTAGATACCCCTTAGCACGTAAAGGAATATTATTTGGGGGTCCAGCCATGGAGAAGAGTTTAGACACTAGGATAAAATAAGGAACACATACATTATAAAGAAATCACATTAGGATTCTCTTTTTAAGCTGTTCCTTCAAACACTAGTGCTTAGGAAATCTATTGGAGGCAGAAGCAGTCAAGGGTAGCCTAGGGTTAGGGTTAGGCTTAGGGTTAGGCTTAGGGTATGGCTTAGGGTACGGGTTCGGGGAGGGGTTCGGGTACGGCATTGGGTATGGGTTAGGGTTAGGGTTAGGGTGAGTGTTAGGGTTAGGGCTCTGTTTAGGGTATGGGTTAGGATTAGGGTACGTGTTAGGGTTAGGGTAGGTGTTAGGGTTAGGGTACGCGTTAGGGTTAGGGTAGTTATTAAACCTATCCCACTCTCTAGATACCCCTTAGCACGTAAAGGAATATTATTTGCGGTCCAGCCTTGGAGAAGAGTTTAGACACTAGGATAAAATAAGGAACACATACATTATAAAGAAATCACATTAGGATTCTCTTTTTAAGCTGTTCCTTAAAACACTAGTGCTTAGGAAATCTATTGGAGGCAGAAGCAGTCAAGGGTAGCCTAGGGTTAGGGTTAGGCTTAGGGTTAGGCTTAGGGTACGGCTTAGGGTTCGGGTACGGCGTAGGGTATGGGTTAGGGTTAGGGTTAGTGTTAGGGTTAGGGCTCGGTTTAGGGTACGGGTTAGGATTAGGGTACGTGTTAGGGTTAGGGTAGGGGTTAGGGTTAGGGTACGCGTTAGGGTTAGGGTAGTTATTAAACCTATCCCACTCTCTAGATACCCCTTAGCACGTAAAGGAATATTATTTGGGGGTCCAGCCATGGAGAAGAGTTTAGACACTAGGATAAGATAAGGAACACATACATTATAAAGAAATCACATTAGGATTCTCTTTTTAAGCTGTTCCTTCAAACACTAGTGCTTAGGAAATCTATTGGAGGCAGAAGCAGTCAAGGGTAGCCTAGGGTTAGGGTTAGGCTTAGGGTTAGGCTTAGGGTATGGCTTAGGGTACGGGTTCGGGGAGGGGTTCGGGTACGGCGTAGGGTATGGGTTAGGGTTAGGGTTAGGGTTAGTGTTAGGGTTAGGGCTCGGTTTAGGTTACGGGTTAGGATTAGGGTACGTGTTAGGGTTAGGGTAGGTGTTAGGGTTAGGGTACGCGTTAGGGTTAGGGTAGTTATTAAACCTATCCCACTCTCTAGATACCCCTTAGCACGTGAAGGAATATTATTTGGGGGTCCAGCCATGGAGAAGAGTTTAGACACTAGGATAAAATAAGGAACACATACATTATAAAGAAATCACATTAGGATTCTCTTTTTAAGCTGTTCCTTAAAACACTAGTGCTTAGGAAATCTATTGGAGGCAGAAGCAGTCAAGGGTAGCCTAGGGTTAGGGTTAGGCTTAGGGTTAGGGTTAGGGTACGGCTTAGGGTAGGGGTTCGGGGAGGGGTTCGGGTACGGCGTAGGGTATGGGTTAGGGTTAGGGTTAGGGTTAGTGTTAGGGTTAGGGCTCGGTTTAGGGTACGGGTTAGGATTAGGGTACGTGTTAGGGTTAGGGTAGGTGTTAGGGTTAGGGTACGCGTTAGGGTTAGGGTAGTTATTAAACCTATCCCACTCTCTAGATACCCCTTAGCACGTAAAGGAATATTATTTGGGGGTCCAGCCATGGAGAAGAGTTTAGACACTAGGATAAGATAAGGAACACATACATTATAAAGAAATCACATTAGGATTCTCTTTTTAAGCTGTTCCTTCAAACACTAGTGCTTAGGAAATCTATTGGAGGCAGAAGCAGTCAAGGGTAGCCTAGGGTTAGGGTTAGGCTTAGGGTTAGGGTTAGGGTACGGCTTAGGGTAGGGGTTCGGGGAGGGGTTCGGGTACGGCGTAGGGTATGGGTTAGGGTTAGGGTTAGGGTTAGTGTTAGGGTTAGGGCTCGGTTTAGGGTACGGGTTAGGATTAGGGTACGTGTTAGGGTTAGGGTAGGGGTTAGGGTTAGGGTACGCGTTAGGGTTAGGGTAGTTCTTAAACCTATCCCACTCTCTAGATACCCCTTAGCACGTAAAGGAATATTATTTGGGGGTCCAGCCATGGAGAAGAGTTTAGACACTAGGATAAAATAAGGAACACAAACATTATAAAGAAATCACATTAGGATTCTCTTTTTAAGCTGTTCCTTAAAACACTAGTGCTTAGGAAATCTATTGGAGGCAGAAGCAGTCAAGGGTAGCCTAGGGTTAGGGTTAGGCTTAGGGTTAGGCTTAGGGTATGGCTTAGGGTACGGGTTCGGGGAGGGGTTCGGGTACGGCATAGGGTATGGGTTAGGGTTAGGGTTAGGGTGAGTGTTAGGGTTAGGGCTCGGTTTAGGGTATGGGTTAGGATTAGGGTACGTGTTAGGGTTAGGGTAGGTGTTAGGGTTAGGGTACGCGTTAGGGTTAGGGTAGTTATTAAACCTATCCCACTCTCTAGATACCCCTTAGCACGTAAAGGAATATTATTTGCGGGTCCAGCCTTGGAGAAGAGTTTAGACACTAGGATAAAATAAGGAACACATACATTATAAAGAAATCACATTAGGATTCTCTTTTTAAGCTGTTCCTTAAAACACTAGTGCTTAGGAAATCTATTGGAGGCAGAAGCAGTCAAGGGTAGCCTAGGGTTAGGGTTAGGCTTAGGGTTAGGCTTAGGGTACGGCTTAGGGTTCGGGTACGGCGTAGGGTATGGGTTAGGGTTAGGGTTAGTGTTAGGGTTAGGGCTCGGTTTAGGGTACGGGTTAGGATTAGGGTACGTGTTAGGGTTAGGGTAGGGGTTAGGGTTAGGGTACGCGTTAGGGTTAGGGTAGTTATTAAACCTATCCCACTCTCTAGATACCCCTTAGCACGTAAAGGAATATTATTTGGGGGTCCAGCCATGGAGAAGAGTTTAGACACTAGGATAAGATAAGGAACACATACATTATAAACAAATCACATTAGGATTCTCTTTTTAAGCTGTTCCTTCAAACACTAGTGCTTAGGAAATCTATTGGAGGCAGAAGCAGTCAAGGGTAGCCTAGGGTTAGGGTTAGGCTTAGGGTTAGGCTTAGGGTACGGCTTAGGGTTCGGGTACGGCGTAGGGTATGGGTTAGGGTTAGGGTTAGGGTTAGTGTTAGGGTTAGGGCTCGGTTTAGGGTACGGGTTAGGATTAGGGTACGTGTTAGGGTTAGGGTAGGTGTTAGGGTTAGGGTACGCGTTAGGGTTAGGGTAGTTATTAAACCTATCCCACTCTCTAGATACCCCTTAGCACGTAAAGGAATATTATTTGCGGGTCCAGCCATGGAAAAGAGTTTAGACACTAGGATAAAATAAGGAACACATACATTATAAAGAAATCACATTAGGATTCTCTTTTTAAGCTGTTCCTTAAAACACTAGTGCTTAGGAAATCTATTGGAGGCAGAAGCAGTCAAGGGTAGCCTAGGGTTAGGGTTAGGCTTAGGGTTAGGCTTAGGGTACGGCTTAGGGTTCGGGTACGGCGTAGGGTATGGGTTAGGGTTAGGGTTAGGGTTAGTGTTAGGGTTAGGGCTCGGTTTAGGGTACGGGTTAGGATTAGGGTACGTGTTAGGGTTAGGGTAGGGGTTAGGGTTAGGGTACGCGTTAGGGTTAGGGTAGTTATTAAACCTATCCCACTCTCTAGATACCCCTTAGCACGTAAAGGAATATTGTTTGGGGGTCCAGCCATGGAGAAGAGTTTAGACACTAGGATAAAATAAGGAACACATACATTATAAAGAAATCACATTAGGATTCTCTTTTTAAGCTGTTCCTTACAACACTAGTGCTTAGGAAATCTATTGGAGGCAGAAGCAGTCAAGGGTAGCCTAGGGTTAGGGTTAGGCTTAGGGTTAGGCTTAGGGTACGGCTTAGGGTACGGGTTTGGGGAGGGGTTCGGGTACGGCGTAGGGTATTGGTTAGGGTTAGGGTTAGGGTTAGTGTTAGGGTTAGGGCTCGGTTTAGGGTACGGGTTAGGATTAGGGTACGTGTTAGGGTTAGGGTAGGGGTTAGGGTTAGGGTACGCGTTAGGGTTAGGGTAGTTATTAAACCTATCCCACTCTCTAGATACCCCTTAGCACGTAAAGGAATATTATTTGGGGGTCCAGCCATGGAGAAGAGTGTAGACACTAGGATAAAATAAGGAACACATACATTATAAAGAAATCACATTAGGATTCTCTTTTTAAGCTGTTCCTTCAAACACTAGTGCTTAGGAAATCTATTGGAGGCAGAAGCAGTCAAGGGTAGCCTAGGGTTAGGGTTAGGCTTAGGGTTAGGCTTAGGGTACGGCTTAGGGTACGGGTTCGGGGAGGGGTTCGGGTACGGCGTAGGGTATGGGTTAGGGTTAGGGTTAGGGTTAGTGTTAGGGTTAGGGCTCGGTTTAGGGTACGGGTTAGAAATCACATTAGGATTCTGTTTTTAAGCTGTTCCTTAAAACACTAGTTCTTAGGAAATCTATTGGAGACCGAAGCACTCAAGGGTAGCCTAGGGTTAGGGCTAGGCTTAGGGTTAGGCTTAGGGTACGGCTTAGGGTACGGGTTCGGCGTAGGGTATGGGTTTGGGTTAGGGTTAGGGTTAGTGTTAGGGTTAGGGATCGGTTTAGGGTACGGGTTAGGATTAGGGTACGTGTTAGGGTTAGGGTAGGGGTTAGGGTTAGGGTACGCGTTAGGGTTAGGGTAGTTATTAAACCTATCCCACTCTCTAGATACCCCTTAGCACGTAAAGGAATATTATTTGGGGGTCCAGCCATGGAGAAGAGTTTAGACACTAGGATAAAATAAGGAACACATACATTATAAAGAAATCACATTAGGATTCTCTTTTTAAGCTGTTCCTTCAAACACTAGTGCTTAGGAAATCTATTGGAGGCAGAAGCAGTCAAGGGTAGCCTAGGGTTAGGGTTAGGCTTAGGGTTAGGGTTAGGGTACGGCTTAGGGTAGGGGTTCGGGGAAGGGTTCGGGTACGGCGTAGGGTATGGGTTAGGGTTAGGGTTAGGGTTAGTGTTAGGGTTAGGGCTCGGTTTAGGGTACGGGTTAGGATTAGGGTACGTGTTAGGGTTAGGGTAGGGGTTAGGGTTAGGGTACGCGTTAGGGTTAGGGTAGTTATTAAACCTATCCCACTCTCTAGATACCCCTTAGCACGTAAAGGAATATTATTTGGGGGTCCAGCCATGGAGAAGAGTTTAGACACTAGGATAAGATAAGGAACACACCCATTATAAAGAAATCACATTAGGATTCTCTTTTTAAGCTGTTCCTTCAAACACTAGTGCTTAGGAAATCTATTGGAGGCAGAAGCAGTCAAGGGTAGCCTAGGGTTAGGGTTAGGCTTAGGGTTAGGGTTAGGGTACGGCTTAGGGTTCGGGTACGGCGTAGGGTATGGGTTAGGGTTAGGGTTAGGGTTAGTGTTAGGGTTAGGGCTCGGTTTAGGGTACGGGTTAGGATTAGGGTACGTGTTAGGGTTAGGGTAGGGGTTAGGGTTAGGGTACGCGTTAGGGTTAGGGTAGTTATTAAACCTATCCCACTCTCTAGATACCCCTTAGCACGTAAAGGAATATTATTTGGGGGTCCAGCCATGGAGAAGAGTTTAGACACTAGGATAAGATAAGGAACACATACATTATAAAGAAATCACATTAGGATTCTCTTTTTAAGCTGTTCCTTCAAACACTAGTGCTTAGGAAATCTATTGGAGGCAGAAGCAGTCAAGGGTAGCCTAGGGTTAGGGTTAGGCTTAGGGTTAGGCTTAGGGTATGGCTTAGGGTACGGGTTCGGGGAGGGGTTCGGGTACGGCATAGGGTATGGGTTAGGGTTAGGGTTAGGGTTAGTGTTAGGGTTAGGGCTCGGTTTAGGGTACGGGTTAGGATTAGGGTACGTGTTAGAGTTAGGGTAGGTGTTAGGGTTAGGGTACGCGTTAGGGTTAGGGTAGTTATTAAACCTATCCCACTCTCTAGATACCCCTTAGCACGTAAAGGAATATTATTTGCGGGTCCAGCCATGGAAAAGAGTTTAGACACTAGGATAAAATAAGGAACACATACATTATAAAGAAATCACATTAGGATTCTCTTTTTAAGCTGTTCCTTCAAACACTAGTGCTTAGGAAATCTATTGGAGGCAGAAGCAGTCAAGGGTAGCCTAGGGTTAGGGTTAGGCTTAGGGTTAGGCTTAGGGTACGGCTTAGGGTACGGGTTCGGGGAGGGGTTCGGGTACGGCGTAGGGTATGGGTTAGGGTTAGGGTTAGGGTTAGTGTTAGGGTTAGGGCTCGGTTTAGGGTACGGGTTAGGATTAGGGTACGTGTTAGGGTTAGGGTAGGTGTTAGGGTTAGGGTACGCGTTAGGGTTAGGGTAGTTATTAAACCTATCCCACTCTCTAGATACCCCTTAGCACGTAAAGGAATATTATTTGGGGGTCCAGCCATGGAGAAGAGTTTAGACACTAGGATAAAATAAGGAACACATACATTATAAAGAAATCACATTAGGATTCTCTTTTTAAGCTGTTCCTTAAAACACTAGTGCTTAGGAAATCTATTGGAGGCAGAAGCAGTCAAGGGTAGCCTAGGGTTAGGGTTAGGCTTAGGGTTAGGGTTAGGGTACGGCTTAAGGTAGGGGTTCGGGGAGGGGTTCGGGTACGGCGTAGGGTATGGGTTAGGGTTAGGGTTAGGGTTAGTGTTAGGGTTAGGGCTCGGTTTAGGGTACGGGTTAGGATTAGGGTACGTGTTAGGGTTAGGGTAGGGGTTAGGGTTAGGGTACGCGTTAGGGTTAGGGTAGTTATTAAACCTATCCCACTCTCTAGATACCCCTTAGCACGTAAAGGAATATTATTTGGGGGTCCAGCCATGGAGAAGAGTTTAGACACTAGGATAAGATAAGGAACACACCCATTATAAAGAAATCACATTAGGATTCTCTTTTTAAGCTGTTCCTTCAAACACTAGTGCTTAAGAAATCTATTGGAGGCAGAAGCAGTCAAGGGTAGCCTAGGGTTAGGGTTAGGCTTAGGGTTAGGCTTAGGGTACGGCTTAGGGTTCGGGTACGGCGTAGGGTATGGGTTAGGGTTAGGGTTAGGGTTAGTGTTAGGGTTAGGGCTCGGTTTAGGGTACGGGTTAGGATTAGGGTACGTGTTAGGGTTAGGGTAGGTGTTAGGGTTAGGGTACGCGTTAGGGTTAGGGTAGTTATTAAACCTATCCCACTCTCTAGATACCCCTTAGCACGTAAAGGAATATTATTTGCGGGTCCAGCCATGGAAAAGAGTTTAGACACTAGGATAAAATAAGGAACACATACATTATAAAGAAATCACATTAGGATTCTCTTTTTAAGCTGTTCCTTAAAACACTAGTGCTTAGGAAATCTATTGGAGGCAGAAGCAGTCAAGGGTAGCCTAGGGTTAGGGTTAGGCTTAGGGTTAGGCTTAGGGTACGGCTTAGGGTTCGGGTACGGCGTAGGGTATGGGTTAGGGTTAGGGTTAGGGTTAGTGTTAGGGTTAGGGCTCGGTTTAGGGTACGGGTTAGGATTAGGGTACGTGTTAGGGTTAGGGTAGGTGTTAGGGTTAGGGTACGCGTTAGGGTTAGGGTAGTTATTAAACCTATCCCACTCTCTAGATACCCCTTAGCACGTAAAGGAATATTATTTGGGGGTCCAGCCATGGAGAAGAGTTTAGACACTAGGATAAAATAAGGAACACATACATTATAAAGAAATCACATTAGGATTCTCTTTTAAGCTGTTCCTTAAAACACTAGTGCTTAGGAAATCTATTGGAGGCAGAAGCAGTCAAGGGTAGCCTAGGGTTAGGGTTAGGCTTAGGGTTAGGGTTAGGGTACGGCTTAGGGTAGGGGTTCGGGGAGGGGTTCGGGTACGGCGTAGGGTATGGGTTAGGGTTAGGGTTAGGGTTAGTGTTAGGGTTAGGGCTCGGTTTAGGGTACGGGTTAGGATTAGGGTACGTGTTAGGGTTAGGGTAGGGGTTAGGGTTAGGGTACGCGTTAGGGTTAGGGTAGTTATTAAACCTATCCCACTCTCTAGATACCCCTTAGCACGTAAAGGAATATTGTTTGGGGGTCCAGCCATGGAGAAGAGTTTAGACACTAGGATAAAATAAGGAACACATACATTATAAAGAAATCACATTAGGATTCTCTTTTTAAGCTGTTCCTTACAACACTAGTGCTTAGGAAATCTATTGGAGGCAGAAGCAGTCAAGGGTAGCCTAGGGTTAGGGTTAGGCTTAGGGTTAGGCTTAGGGTACGGCTTAGGGTACGGGTTTGGGGAGGGGTTCGGGTACGGCGTAGGGTATTGGTTAGGGTTAGGGTTAGGGTTAGTGTTAGGGTTAGGGCTCGGTTTAGGGTACGGGTTAGGATTAGGGTACGTGTTAGGGTTAGGGTAGGGGTTAGGGTTAGGGTACGCGTTAGGGTTAGGGTAGTTATTAAACCTATCCCACTCTCTAGATACCCCTTAGCACGTAAAGGAATATTATTTGGGGGTCCAGCCATGGAGAAGAGTTTAGACACTAGGATAAAATAAGGAACACATACATTATAAAGAAATCACATTAGGATTCTCTTTTTAAGCTGTTCCTTCAAACACTAGTGCTTAGGAAATCTATTGGAGGCAGAAGCAGTCAAGGGTAGCCTAGGGTTAGGGTTAGGCTTAGGGTTAGGCTTAGGGTACGGCTTAGGGTACGGGTTCGGGGAGGGGTTCGGGTACGGCGTAGGGTATGGGTTAGGGTTAGGGTTAGGGTTAGTGTTAGGGTTAGGGCTCGGTTTAGGGTACGGGTTAGAAATCACATTAGGATTCTGTTTTTAAGCTGTTCCTTAAAACACTAGTTCTTAGGAAATCTATTGGAGACCGAAGCACTCAAGGGTAGCCTAGGGTTAGGGCTAGGCTTAGGGTTAGGCTTAGGGTACGGCTTAGGGTACGGGTTCGGCGTAGGGTATGGGTTTGGGTTAGGGTTAGGGTTAGTGTTAGGGTTAGGGATCGGTTTAGGGTACGGGTTAGGATTAGGGTACGTGTTAGGGTTAGGGTAGGGGTTAGGGTTAGGGTACGCGTTAGGGTTAGGGTAGTTATTAAACCTATCCCACTCTCTAGATACCCCTTAGCACGTAAAGGAATATTATTTGGGGGTCCAGCCATGGAGAAGAGTTTAGACACTAGGATAAAATAAGGAACACATACATTATAAAGGAATCACATTAGGATTCTCTTTTTAAGCTGTTCCTTCAAACACTAGTGCTTAGGAAATCTATTGGAGGCAGAAGCAGTCAAGGGTAGCCTAGGGTTAGGGTTAGGCTTAGGGTTAGGGTTCGGGTACGGCTTAGGGTAGGGGTTCGGGGAGGGGTTCGGGTACGGCGTAGGGTATGGGTTAGGGTTAGGGTTAGGGTTAGTGTTAGGGTTAGGGCTCGGTTTAGGGTACGGGTTAGGATTAGGGTACGTGTTAGGGTTAGGGTAGGGGTTAGGGTTAGGGTACGCGTTAGGGTTAGGGTAGTTATTAAACCTATCCCACTCTCTAGATACCCCTTAGCACGTAAAGGAATATTATTTGGAGGTCCAGCCATGGAGAAGAGTTTAGACACTAGGATAAGATAAGGAACACACCCATTATAAAGAAATCACATTAGGATTCTCTTTTTAAGCTGTTCCTTCAAACACTAGTGCTTAGGAAATCTATTGGAGGCAGAAGCAGTCAAGGGTAGCCTAGGGTTAGGGTTAGGCTTAGGGTTAGGGTTAGGGTACGGCTTAGGGTTCGGGTACGGCGTAGGGTATGGGTTAGGGTTAGGGTTAGGGTTAGTGTTAGGGTTAGGGCTCGGTTTAGGGTACGGGTTAGGATTAGGGTACGTGTTAGGGTTAGGGTAGGTGTTAGGGTTAGGGTACGCGTTAGGGTTAGGGTAGTTATTAAACCTATCCCACTCTCTAGATACCCCTTAGCACGTAAAGGAATATTATTTGGGGGTCCAGCCATGGAGAAGAGTTTAGACACTAGGATAAGATAAGGAACACATACATTATAAAGAAATCACATTAGGATTCTCTTTTTAAGCTGTTCCTTCAAACACTAGTGCTTAGGAAATCTATTGGAGGCAGAAGCAGTCAAGGGTAGCCTAGGGTTAGGGTTAGGCTTAGGGTTAGGCTTAGGGTATGGCTTAGGGTACGGGTTCGGGGAGGGGTTCGGGTACGGCATAGGGTATGGGTTAGGGTTAGGGTTAGGGTTAGTGTTAGGGTTAGGGCTCGGTTTAGGGTACGGGTTAGGATTAGGGTACGTGTTAGAGTTAGGGTAGGTGTTAGGGTTAGGGTACGCGTTAGGGTTAGGGTAGTTATTAAACCTATCCCACTCTCTAGATACCCCTTAGCACGTAAAGGAATATTATTTGCGGGTCCAGCCATGGAGAAGAGTTTAGACACTAGGATAAAATAAGGAACACATACATTATAAAGAAATCACATTAGGATTCTCTTTTTAAGCTGTTCCTTAAAACACTAGTGCTTAGGAAATCTATTGGAGGCAGAAGCAGTCAAGGGTAGCCTAGGGTTAGGGTTAGGCTTAGGGTTAGGGTTAGGGTACGGCTTAAGGTAGGGGTTCGGGGAGGGGTTCGGGTACGGCGTAGGGTATGGGTTAGGGTTAGGGTTAGGGTTAGTGTTAGGGTTAGGGCTCGGTTTAGGGTACGGGTTAGGATTAGGGTACGTGTTAGGGTTAGGGTAGGGGTTAGGGTTAGGGTACGCGTTAGGGTTAGGGTAGTTATTAAACCTATCCCACTCTCTAGATACCCCTTAGCACGTAAAGGAATATTATTTGGGGGTCCAGCCATGGAGAAGAGTTTAGACACTAGGATAAGATAAGGAACACACCCATTATAAAGAAATCACATTAGGATTCTCTTTTTAAGCTGTTCCTTCAAACACTAGTGCTTAGGAAATCTATTGGAGGCAGAAGCAGTCAAGGGTAGCCTAGGGTTAGGGTTAGGCTTAGGGTTAGGCTTAGGGTACGGCTTAGGGTTCGGGTACGGCGTAGGGTATGGGTTAGGGTTAGGGTTAGGGTTAGTGTTAGGGTTAGGGCTCGGTTTAGGGTACGGGTTAGGATTAGGGTACGTGTTAGGGTTAGGGTAGGTGTTAGGGTTAGGGTACGCGTTAGGGTTAGGGTAGTTATTAAACCTATCCCACTCTCTAGATACCCCTTAGCACGTAAAGGAATATTATTTGCGGGTCCAGCCATGGAAAAGAGTTTAGACACTAGGATAAAATAAGGAACACATACATTATAAAGAAATCACATTAGGATTCTCTTTTTAAGCTGTTCCTTAAAACACTAGTGCTTAGGAAATCTATTGGAGGCAGAAGCAGTCAAGGGTAGCCTAGGGTTAGGGTTAGGCTTAGGGTTAGGCTTAGGATACGGCTTAGGGTTCGGGTACGGCGTAGGGTATGGGTTAGGGTTAGGGTTAGGGTTAGTGTTAGGGTTAGGGCTCGGTTTAGGGTACGGGTTAGGATTAGGGTACGTGTTAGGGTTAGGGTAGGGGTTAGGGTTAGGGTACGCGTTAGGGTTAGGGTAGTTATTAAACCTATCCCACTCTCTAGATACCCCTTAGCACGTAAAGGAATATTATTTGGGGGTCCAGCCATGGAGAAGAGTTTAGACACTAGGATAAAATAAGGAACACATACAATATAAAGAAATCACATTAGGATTCTCTTTTTAAGCTGTTCCTTCAAACACTAGTGCTTAGGAAATCTATTGGAGGCAGAAGCAGTCAAGGGTAGCCTAGGGTTAGGGTTAGGCTTAGGGTTAGGCTTAGGGTACGGCTTAGGGTACGGGTTCGGGGAGGGATTCGGGTACGGCGTAGGGTATGGGTTAGGGTTAGGGTTAGGGTTAGTGTTAGGGTTAGGGCTCGGTTTAGGGTACGGGTTAGGATTAGGGTACGTGTTAGGGTTAGGGTAGGTGTTAGGGTTAGGGTACGCGTTAGGGTTAGGGTAGTTATTAAACCTATCCAACTCTCTAGATACCCCTTAGCACGTAAAGGAATATTATTTGGGGGTCCAGCCATGGAGAAGAGTTTAGACACTAGGATAAAATAAGGAACACATACATTATAAAGAAATCACATTAGGATTCTCTTTTTAAGCTGTTCCTTAAAACACTAGTGCTTAGGAAATCTATTGGAGGCAGAAGCAGTCAAGGGTAGCCTAGGGTTAGGGTTAGGCTTAGGGTTAGGGTTAGGGTACGGCTTAGGGTAGGGGTTCGGGGAGGGGTTCGGGTACGGCGTAGGGTATGGGTTAGGGTTAGGGTTAGGGTTAGTGTTAGGGTTAGGGCTCGGTTTAGGGTACGGGTTAGGATTAGGGTACGTGTTAGGGTTAGGGTAGGGGTTAGGGTTAGGGTACGCGTTAGGGTTAGGGTAGTTATTAAACCTATCCCACTCTCTAGATACCCCTTAGCACGTAAAGGAATATTGTTTGGGGGTCCAGCCATGGAGAAGAGTTTAGACACTAGGATAAAATAAGGAACACATACATTATAAAGAAATCACATTAGGATTCTCTTTTTAAGCTGTTCCTTACAACACTAGTGCTTAGGAAATCTATTGGAGGCAGAAGCAGTCAAGGGTAGCCTAGGGTTAGGGTTAGGCTTAGGGTTAGGCTTAGGGTACGGCTTAGGGTACGGGTTTGGGGAGGGGTTCGGGTACGGCGTAGGGTATTGGTTAGGGTTAGGGTTAGGGTTAGTGTTAGGGTTAGGGCTCGGTTTAGGGTACGGGTTAGGATTAGGGTACGTGTTAGGGTTAGGGTAGGGGTTAGGGTTAGGGTACGCGTTAGGGTTAGGGTAGTTATTAAACCTATCCCACTCTCTAGATACCCCTTAGCACGTAAAGGAATATTATTTGGGGGTCCAGCCATGGAGAAGAGTTTAGACACTAGGATAAAATAAGGAACACATACATTATAAAGAAATCACATTAGGATTCTCTTTTTAAGCTGTTCCTTCAAACACTAGTGCTTAGGAAATCTATTGGAGGCAGAAGCAGTCAAGGGTAGCCTAGGGTTAGGGTTAGGCTTAGGGTTAGGCTTAGGGTACGGCTTAGGGTACGGGTTCGGGGAGGGGTTCGGGTACGGCGTAGGGTATGGGTTAGGGTTAGGGTTAGGGTTAGTGTTAGGGTTAGGGCTCGGTTTAGGGTACGGGTTAGAAATCACATTAGGATTCTGTTTTTAAGCTGTTCCTTAAAACACTAGTTCTTAGGAAATCTATTGGAGACCGAAGCACTCAAGGGTAGCCTAGGGTTAGGGCTAGGCTTAGGGTTAGGCTTAGGGTACGGCTTAGGGTACGGGTTCGGCGTAGGGTATGGGTTTGGGTTAGGGTTAGGGTTAGTGTTAGGGTTAGGGATCGGTTTAGGGTACGGGTTAGGATTAGGGTACGTGTTAGGGTTAGGGTAGGGGTTAGGGTTAGGGTACGCGTTAGGGTTAGGGTATTTATTAAACCTATCCCACTCTCTAGATACCCCTTAGCACGTAAAGGAATATTATTTGGGGGTCCAGCCATGGAGAAGAGTTTAGACACTAGGATAAAATAAGGAACACATACATTATAAAGAAATCACATTAGGATTCTCTTTTTAAGCTGTTCCTTCAAACACTAGTGCTTAGGAAATCTATTGGAGGCAGAAGCAGTCAAGGGTAGCCTAGGGTTAGGGTTAGGCTTAGGGTTAGGGTTAGGGTACGGCTTAGGGTAGGGGTTCGGGGAGGGGTTCGGGTACGGCGTAGGGTATGGGTTAGGGTTAGGGTTAGGGTTAGTGTTAGGGTTAGGGCTCGGTTTAGGGTACGGGTTAGGATTAGGGTACGTGTTAGGGTTAGGGTAGGGGTTAGGGTTAGGGTACGCGTTAGGGTTAGGGTAGTTATTAAACCTATCCCACTCTCTAGATACCCCTTAGCACGTAAAGGAATATTATTTGGGGGTCCAGCCATGGAGAAGAGTTTAGACACTAGGATAAGATAAGGAACACACCCATTATAAAGAAATCACATTAGGATTCTCTTTTTAAGCTGTTCCTTCAAACACTAGTGCTTAGGAAATCTATTGGAGGCAGAAGCAGTCAAGGGTAGCCTAGGGTTAGGGTTAGGCTTAGGGTTAGGGTTAGGGTACGGCTTAGGGTTCGGGTACGGCGTAGGGTATGGGTTAGGGTTAGGGTTAGGGTTAGTGTTAGGGTTAGGGCTCGGTTTAGGGTACGGGTTAGGATTAGGGTACGTGTTAGGGTTAGGGTAGGTGTTAGGGTTAGGGTACGCGTTAGGGTTAGGGTAGTTATTAAACCTATCCCACTCTCTAGATACCCCTTAGCACGTAAAGGAATATTATTTGGGGGTCCAGCCATGGAGAAGAGTTTAGACACTAGGATAAGATAAGGAACACATACATTATAAAGAAATCACATTAGGATTCTCTTTTTAAGCTGTTCCTTCAAACACTAGTGCTTAGGAAATCTATTGGAGGCAGAAGCAGTCAAGGGTAGCCTAGGGTTAGGGTTAGGCTTAGGGTTAGGCTTAGGGTATGGCTTAGGGTACGGGTTCGGGGAGGGGTTCGGGTACGGCATAGGGTATGGGTTAGGGTTAGGGTTAGGGTTAGTGTTAGGGTTAGGGCTCGGTTTAGTGTACGGGTTAGGATTAGGGTACGTGTTAGAGTTAGGGTAGGTGTTAGGGTTAGGGTACGCGTTAGGGTTAGGGTAGTTATTAAACCTATCCCACTCTCTAGATACCCCTTAGCACGTAAAGGAATATTATTTGGGGGTCCAGCCATGGAGAAGAGTTTAGACACTAGGATAAAATAAGGAACACATACAATATAAAGAAATCACATTAGGATTCTCTTTTTAAGCTGTTCCTTCAAACACTAGTGCTTAGGAAATCTATTGGAGGCAGAAGCAGTCAAGGGTAGCCTAGGGTTAGGGTTAGGCTTAGGGTTAGGCTTAGGGTACGGCTTAGGGTTCGGGTACGGCGTAGGGTATGGGTTAGGGTTAGGGTTAGGGTTAGTGTTAGGGTTAGGGCTCGGTTTAGGGTACGGGTTAGGATTAGGGTACGTGTTAGGGTTAGGGTAGGTGTTAGGGTTAGGGTACGCGTTAGGGTTAGGGTAGTTATTAAACCTATCCCACTCTCTAGATACCCCTTAGCACGTAAAGGAATATTATTTGCGGGTCCAGCCATGGAAAAGAGTTTAGACACTAGGATAAAATAAGGAACACATACATTATAAAGAAATCACATTAGGATTCTCTTTTTAAGCTGTTCCTTAAAACACTAGTGCTTAGGAAATCTATTGGAGGCAGAAGCAGTCAAGGGTAGCCTAGGGTTAGGGTTAGGCTTAGGGTTAGGCTTAGGGTACGGCTTAGGGTTCGGGTACGGCGTAGGGTATGGGTTAGGGTTAGGGTTAGGGTTAGTGTTAGGGTTAGGGCTCGGTTTAGGGTACGGGTTAGGATTAGGGTACGTGTTAGGGTTAGGGTAGGGGTTAGGGTTAGGGTACGCGTTAGGGTTAGGGTAGTTATTAAACCTATCCCACTCTCTAGATACCCCTTAGCACGTAAAGGAATATTATTTGGGGGTCCAGCCATGGAGAAGAGTTTAGACACTAGGATAAAATAAGGAACACATACAATATAAAGAAATCACATTAGGATTCTCTTTTTAAGCTGTTCCTTCAAACACTAGTGCTTAGGAAATCTATTGGAGGCAGAAGCAGTCAAGGGTAGCCTAGGGTTAGGGTTAGGCTTAGGGTTAGGCTTAGGGTACGGCTTAGGGTACGGGTTCGGGGAGGGATTCGGGTACGGCGTAGGGTATGGGTTAGGGTTAGGGTTAGGGTTAGTGTTAGGGTTAGGGCTCGGTTTAGGGTACGGGTTAGGATTAGGGTACGTGTTAGGGTTAGGGTAGGTGTTAGGGTTAGGGTACGCGTTAGGGTTAGGGTAGTTATTAAACCTATCCCACTCTCTAGATACCCCTTAGCACGTAAAGGAATATTATTTGGGGGTCCAGCCATGGAGAAGAGTTTAGACACTAGGATAAAATAAGGAACACATACATTATAAAGAAATCACATTAGGATTCTCTTTTTAAGCTGTTCCTTAAAACACTAGTGCTTAGGAAATCTATTGGAGGCAGAAGCAGTCAAGGGTAGCCTAGGGTTAGGGTTAGGCTTAGGGTTAGGGTTAGGGTACGGCTTAGGGTAGGGGTTCGGGGAGGGGTTCGGGTACGGCGTAGGGTATGGGTTAGGGTTAGGGTTAGGGTTAGTGTTAGGGTTAGGGCTCGGTTTAGGGTACGGGTTAGGATTAGGGTACGTGTTAGGGTTAGGGTAGGGGTTAGGGTTAGGGTACGCGTTAGGGTTAGGGTAGTTATTAAACCTATCCCACTCTCTAGATACCCCTTAGCACGTAAAGGAATATTGTTTGGGGGTCCAGCCATGGAGAAGAGTTTAGACACTAGGATAAAATAAGGAACACATACATTATAAAGAAATCACATTAGGATTCTCTTTTTAAGCTGTTCCTTACAACACTAGTGCTTAGGAAATCTATTGGAGGCAGAAGCAGTCAAGGGTAGCCTAGGGTTAGGGTTAGGCTTAGGGTTAGGCTTAGGGTACGGCTTAGGGTACGGGTTTGGGGAGGGGTTCGGGTACGGCGTAGGGTATTGGTTAGGGTTAGGGTTAGGGTTAGTGTTAGGGTTAGGGCTCGGTTTAGGGTACGGGTTAGGATTAGGGTACGTGTTAGGGTTAGGGTAGGGGTTAGGGTTAGGGTACGCGTTAGGGTTAGGGTAGTTATTAAACCTATCCCACTCTCTAGATACCCCTTAGCACGTAAAGGAATATTATTTGGGGGTCCAGCCATGGAGAAGAGTTTAGACACTAGGATAAAATAAGGAACACATACATTATAAAGAAATCACATTAGGATTCTCTTTTTAAGCTGTTCCTTCAAACACTAGTGCTTAGGAAATCTATTGGAGGCAGAAGCAGTCAAGGGTAGCCTAGGGTTAGGGTTAGGCTTAGGGTTAGGCTTAGGGTACGGCTTAGGGTACGGGTTCGGGGAGGGGTTCGGGTACGGCGTAGGGTATGGGTTAGGGTTAGGGTTAGGGTTAGTGTTAGGGTTAGGGCTCGGTTTAGGGTACGGGTTAGAAATCACATTAGGATTCTGTTTTTAAGCTGTTCCTTAAAACACTAGTTCTTAGGAAATCTATTGGAGACCGAAGCACTCAAGGGTAGCCTAGGGTTAGGGCTAGGCTTAGGGTTAGGCTTAGGGTACGGCTTAGGGTACGGGTTCGGCGTAGGGTATGGGTTTGGGTTAGGGTTAGGGTTAGTGTTAGGGTTAGGGATCGGTTTAGGGTACGGGTTAGGATTAGGGTACGTGTTAGGGTTAGGGTAGGGGTTAGGGTTAGGGTACGCGTTAGGGTTAGGGTAGTTATTAAACCTATCCCACTCTCTAGATACCCCTTAGCACGTAAAGGAATATTATTTGGGGGTCCAGCCATGGAGAAGAGTTTAGACACTAGGATAAAATAAGGAACACATACATTATAAAGAAATCACATTAGGATTCTCTTTTTAAGCTGTTCCTTCAAACACTAGTGCTTAGGAAATCTATTGGAGGCAGAAGCAGTCAAGGGTAGCCTAGGGTTAGGGTTAGGCTTAGGGTTAGGGTTAGGGTACGGCTTAGGGTAGGGGTTCGGGGAGGGGTTCGGGTACGGCGTAGGGTATGGGTTAGGGTTAGGGTTAGGGTTAGTGTTAGGGTTAGGGCTCGGTTTAGGGTACGGGTTAGGATTAGGGTACGTGTTAGGGTTAGGGTAGGGGTTAGGGTTAGGGTACGCGTTAGGGTTAGGGTAGTTATTAAACCTATCCCACTCTCTAGATACCCCTTAGCACGTAAAGGAATATTATTTGGGGGTCCAGCCATGGAGAAGAGTTTAGACACTAGGATAAGATAAGGAACACACCCATTATAAAGAAATCACATTAGGATTCTCTTTTTAAGCTGTTCCTTCAAACACTAGTGCTTAGGAAATCTATTGGAGGCAGAAGCAGTCAAGGGTAGCCTAGGGTTAGGGTTAGGCTTAGGGTTAGGGTTAGGGTACGGCTTAGGGTTCGGGTACGGCGTAGGGTATGGGTTAGGGTTAGGGTTAGGGTTAGTGTTAGGGTTAGGGCTCGGTTTAGGGTACGGGTTAGGATTAGGGTACGTGTTAGGGTTAGGGTAGGTGTTAGGGTTAGGGTACGCGTTAGGGTTAGGGTAGTTATTAAACCTATCCCACTCTCTAGATACCCCTTAGCACGTAAAGGAATATTATTTGGGGGTCCAGCCATGGAGAAGAGTTTAGACACTAGGATAAGATAAGGAACACATACATTATAAAGAAATCACATTAGGATTCTCTTTTTAAGCTGTTCCTTCAAACACTAGTGCTTAGGAAATCTATTGGAGGCAGAAGCAGTCAAGGGTAGCCTAGGGTTAGGGTTAGGCTTAGGGTTAGGCTTAGGGTATGGCTTAGGGTACGGGTTCGGGGAGGGGTTCGGGTACGGCATAGGGTATGGGTTAGGGTTAGGGTTAGGGTTAGTGTTAGGGTTAGGGCTCGGTTTAGGGTACGGGTTAGGATTAGGGTACGTGTTAGAGTTAGGGTAGGTGTTAGGGTTAGGGTACGCGTTAGGGTTAGGGTAGTTATTAAACCTATCCCACTCTCTAGATACCCCTTAGCACGTAAAGGAATATTATTTGCGGGTCCAGCCATGGAGAAGAGTTTAGACACTAGGATAAAATAAGGAACACATACATTATAAAGAAATCACATTAGGATTCTCTTTTTAAGCTGTTCCTTAAAACACTAGTGCTTAGGAAATCTATTGGAGGCAGAAGCAGTCAAGGGTAGCCTAGGGTTAGGGTTAGGCTTAGGGTTAGGGTTAGGGTACGGCTTAAGGTAGGGGTTCGGGGAGGGGTTCGGGTACGGCGTAGGGTATGGGTTAGGGTTAGGGTTAGGGTTAGTGTTAGGGTTAGGGCTCGGTTTAGGGTACGGGTTAGGATTAGGGTACGTGTTAGGGTTAGGGTAGGGGTTAGGGTTAGGGTACGCGTTAGGGTTAGGGTAGTTATTAAACCTATCCCACTCTCTAGATACCCCTTAGCACGTAAAGGAATATTATTTGGGGGTCCAGCCATGGAGAAGAGTTTAGACACTAGGATAAGATAAGGAACACACCCATTATAAAGAAATCACATTAGGATTCTCTTTTTAAGCTGTTCCTTCAAACACTAGTGCTTAGGAAATCTATTGGAGGCAGAAGCAGTCAAGGGTAGCCTAGGGTTAGGGTTAGGCTTAGGGTTAGGCTTAGGGTACGGCTTAGGGTTCGGGTACGGCGTAGGGTATGGGTTAGGGTTAGGGTTAGGGTTAGTGTTAGGGTTAGGGCTCGGTTTAGGGTACGGGTTAGGATTAGGGTACGTGTTAGGGTTAGGGTAGGTGTTAGGGTTAGGGTACGCGTTAGGGTTAGGGTAGTTATTAAACCTATCCCACTCTCTAGATACCCCTTAGCACGTAAAGGAATATTATTTGCGGGTCCAGCCATGGAAAAGAGTTTAGACACTAGGATAAAATAAGGAACACATACATTATAAAGAAATCACATTAGGATTCTCTTTTTAAGCTGTTCCTTAAAACACTAGTGCTTAGGAAATCTATTGGAGGCAGAAGCAGTCAAGGGTAGCCTAGGGTTAGGGTTAGGCTTAGGGTTAGGCTTAGGGTACGGCTTAGGGTTCGGGTACGGCGTAGGGTATGGGTTAGGGTTAGGGTTAGGGTTAGTGTTAGGGTTAGGGCTCGGTTTAGGGTACGGGTTAGGATTAGGGTACGTGTTAGGGTTAGGGTAGGGGTTAGGGTTAGGGTACGCGTTAGGGTTAGGGTAGTTATTAAACCTATCCCACTCTCTAGATACCCCTTAGCACGTAAAGGAATATTATTTGGGGGTCCAGCCATGGAGAAGAGTTTAGACACTAGGATAAAATAAGGAACACATACAATATAAAGAAATCACATTAGGATTCTCTTTTTAAGCTGTTCCTTCAAACACTAGTGCTTAGGAAATCTATTGGAGGCAGAAGCAGTCAAGGGTAGCCTAGGGTTAGGGTTAGGCTTAGGGTTAGGCTTAGGGTACGGCTTAGGGTACGGGTTCGGGGAGGGATTCGGGTACGGCGTAGGGTATGGGTTAGGGTTAGGGTTAGGGTTAGTGTTAGGGTTAGGGCTCGGTTTAGGGTACGGGTTAGGATTAGGGTACGTGTTAGGGTTAGGGTAGGTGTTAGGGTTAGGGTACGCGTTAGGGTTAGGGTAGTTATTAAACCTATCCCACTCTCTAGATACCCCTTAGCACGTAAAGGAATATTATTTGGGGGTCCAGCCATGGAGAAGAGTTTAGACACTAGGATAAAATAAGGAACACATACATTATAAAGAAATCACATTAGGATTCTCTTTTTAAGCTGTTCCTTAAAACACTAGTGCTTAGGAAATCTATTGGAGGCAGAAGCAGTCAAGGGTAGCCTAGGGTTAGGGTTAGGCTTAGGGTTAGGGTTAGGGTACGGCTTAGGGTAGGGGTTCGGGGAGGGGTTCGGGTACGGCGTAGGGTATGGGTTAGGGTTAGGGTTAGGGTTAGTGTTAGGGTTAGGGCTCGGTTTAGGGTACGGGTTAGGATTAGGGTACGTGTTAGGGTTAGGGTAGGGGTTAGGGTTAGGGTACGCGTTAGGGTTAGGGTAGTTATTAAACCTATCCCACTCTCTAGATACCCCTTAGCACGTAAAGGAATATTGTTTGGGGGTCCAGCCATGGAGAAGAGTTTAGACACTAGGATAAAATAAGGAACACATACATTATAAAGAAATCACATTAGGATTCTCTTTTTAAGCTGTTCCTTACAACACTAGTGCTTAGGAAATCTATTGGAGGCAGAAGCAGTCAAGGGTAGCCTAGGGTTAGGGTTAGGCTTAGGGTTAGGCTTAGGGTACGGCTTAGGGTACGGGTTTGGGGAGGGGTTCGGGTACGGCGTAGGTTATTGGTTAGGGTTAGGGTTAGGGTTAGTGTTAGGGTTAGGGCTCGGTTTAGGGTACGGGTTAGGATTAGGGTACGTGTTAGGGTTAGGGTAGGGGTTAGGGTTAGGGTACGCGTTAGGGTTAGGGTAGTTATTAAACCTATCCCACTCTCTAGATACCCCTTAGCACGTAAAGGAATATTATTTGGGGGTCCAGCCATGGAGAAGAGTTTAGACACTAGGATAAAATAAGGAACACATACATTATAAAGAAATCACATTAGGATTCTCTTTTTAAGCTGTTCCTTCAAACACTAGTGCTTAGGAAATCTATTGGAGGCAGAAGCAGTCAAGGGTAGCCTAGGGTTAGGGTTAGGCTTAGGGTTAGGCTTAGGGTACGGCTTAGGGTACGGGTTCGGGGAGGGGTTCGGGTACGGCGTAGGGTATGGGTTAGGGTTAGGGTTAGGGTTAGTGTTAGGGTTAGGGCTCGGTTTAGGGTACGGGTTAGAAATCACATTAGGATTCTGTTTTTAAGCTGTTCCTTAAAACACTAGTTCTTAGGAAATCTATTGGAGACCGAAGCACTCAAGGGTAGCCTAGGGTTAGGGCTAGGCTTAGGGTTAGGCTTAGGGTACGGCTTAGGGTACGGGTTCGGCGTAGGGTATGGGTTTGGGTTAGGGTTAGGGTTAGTGTTAGGGTTAGGGATCGGTTTAGGGTACGGGTTAGGATTAGGGTACGTGTTAGGGTTAGGGTAGGGGTTAGGGTTAGGGTACGCGTTAGGGTTAGGGTATTTATTAAACCTATCCCACTCTCTAGATACCCCTTAGCACGTAAAGGAATATTATTTGGGGGTCCAGCCATGGAGAAGAGTTTAGACACTAGGATAAAATAAGGAACACATACATTATAAAGAAATCACATTAGGATTCTCTTTTTAAGCTGTTCCTTCAAACACTAGTGCTTAGGAAATCTATTGGAGGCAGAAGCAGTCAAGGGTAGCCTAGGGTTAGGGTTAGGCTTAGGGTTAGGGTTAGGGTACGGCTTAGGGTAGGGGTTCGGGGAGGGGTTCGGGTACGGCGTAGGGTATGGGTTAGGGTTAGGGTTAGGGTTAGTGTTAGGGTTAGGGCTCGGTTTAGGGTACGGGTTAGGATTAGGGTACGTGTTAGGGTTAGGGTACGCGTTAGGGTTAGGGTAGTTATTAAACCTATCCCACTCTCTAGATACCCCTTAGCACGTAAAGGAATATTATTTGGGGGTCCAGCCATGGAGAAGAGTTTAGACACTAGGATAAGATAAGGAACACACCCATTATAAAGAAATCACATTAGGATTCTCTTTTTAAGCTGTTCCTTCAAACACTAGTGCTTAGGAAATCTATTGGAGGCAGAAGCAGTCAAGGGTAGCCTAGGGTTAGGGTTAGGCTTAGGGTTAGGGTTAGGGTACGGCTTAGGGTTCGGGTACGGCGTAGGGTATGGGTTAGGGTTAGGGTTAGGGTTAGTGTTAGGGTTAGGGCTCGGTTTAGGGTACGGGTTAGGATTAGGGTACGTGTTAGGGTTAGGGTAGGTGTTAGGGTTAGGGTACGCGTTAGGGTTAGGGTAGTTATTAAACCTATCCCACTCTCTAGATACCCCTTAGCACGTAAAGGAATATTATTTGGGGGTCCAGCCATGGAGAAGAGTTTAGACACTAGGATAAGATAAGGAACACATACATTATAAAGAAATCACATTAGGATTCTCTTTTTAAGCTGTTCCTTCAAACACTAGTGCTTAGGAAATCTATTGGAGGCAGAAGCAGTCAAGGGTAGCCTAGGGTTAGGGTTAGGCTTAGGGTTAGGCTTAGGGTATGGCTTAGGGTACGGGTTCGGGGAGGGGTTCGGGTACGGCATAGGGTATGGGTTAGGGTTAGGGTTAGGGTTAGTGTTAGGGTTAGGGCTCGGTTTAGGGTACGGGTTAGGATTAGGGTACGTGTTAGAGTTAGGGTAGGTGTTAGGGTTAGGGTACGCGTTAGGGTTAGGGTAGTTATTAAACCTATCCCACTCTCTAGATACCCCTTAGCACGTAAAGGAATATTATTTGGGGGTCCAGCCATGGAGAAGAGTTTAGACACTAGGATAAAATAAGGAACACATACAATATAAAGAAATCACATTAGGATTCTCTTTTTAAGCTGTTCCTTCAAACACTAGTGCTTAGGAAATCTATTGGAGGCAGAAGCAGTCAAGGGTAGCCTAGGGTTAGGGTTAGGCTTAGGGTTAGGCTTAGGGTACGGCTTAGGGTACGGGTTCGGGGAGGGATTCGGGTACGGCGTAGGGTATGGGTTAGGGTTAGGGTTAGGGTTAGTGTTAGGGTTAGGGCTCGGTTTAGGGTACGGGTTAGGATTAGGGTACGTGTTAGGGTTAGGGTAGGTGTTAGGGTTAGGGTACGCGTTAGGGTTAGGGTAGTTATTAAACCTATCCCACTCTCTAGATACCCCTTAGCACGTAAAGGAATATTATTTGGGGGTCCAGCCATGGAGAAGAGTTTAGACACTAGGATAAAATAAGGAACACATACATTATAAAGAAATCACATTAGGATTCTCTTTTTAAGCTGTTCCTTAAAACACTAGTGCTTAGGAAATCTATTGGAGGCAGAAGCAGTCAAGGGTAGCCTAGGGTTAGGGTTAGGCTTAGGGTTAGGGTTAGGGTACGGCTTAGGGTAGGGGTTCGGGGAGGGGTTCGGGTACGGCGTAGGGTATGGGTTAGGGTTCGGGTTAGGGTTAGTGTTAGGGTTAGGGCTCGGTTTAGGGTACGGGTTAGGATTAGGGTACGTGTTAGGGTTAGGGTAGGGGTTAGGGTTAGGGTACGCGTTAGGGTTAGGGTAGTTATTAAACCTATCCCACTCTCTAGATACCCCTTAGCACGTAAAGGAATATTGTTTGGGGGTCCAGCCATGGAGAAGAGTTTAGACACTAGGATAAAATAAGGAACACATACATTATAAAGAAATCACATTAGGATTCTCTTTTTAAGCTGTTCCTTACAACACTAGTGCTTAGGAAATCTATTGGAGGCAGAAGCAGTCAAGGGTAGCCTAGGGTTAGGGTTAGGCTTAGGGTTAGGCTTAGGGTACGGCTTAGGGTACGGGTTTGGGGAGGGGTTCGGGTACGGCGTAGGGTATTGGTTAGGGTTAGGGTTAGGGTTAGTGTTAGGGTTAGGGCTCGGTTTAGGGTACGGGTTAGGATTAGGGTACGTGTTAGGGTTAGGGTAGGGGTTAGGGTTAGGGTACGCGTTAGGGTTAGGGTAGTTATTAAACCTATCCCACTCTCTAGATACCCCTTAGCACGTAAAGGAATATTATTTGGGGGTCCAGCCATGGAGAAGAGTTTAGACACTAGGATAAAATAAGGAACACATACATTATAAAGAAATCACATTAGGATTCTCTTTTTAAGCTGTTCCTTCAAACACTAGTGCTTAGGAAATCTATTGGAGGCAGAAGCAGTCAAGGGTAGCCTAGGGTTAGGGTTAGGCTTAGGGTTAGGCTTAGGGTACGACTTAGGGTACGGGTTCGGGGAGGGGTTCGGGTACGGCGTAGGGTATGGGTTAGGGTTAGGGTTAGGGTTAGTGTTAGGGTTAGGGCTCGGTTTAGGGTACGGGTTAGAAATCACATTAGGATTCTGTTTTTAAGCTGTTCCTTAAAACACTAGTTCTTAGGAAATCTATTGGAGACCGAAGCACTCAAGGGTAGCCTAGGGTTAGGGCTAGGCTTAGGGTTAGGCTTAGGGTACGGCTTAGGGTACGGGTTCGGCGTAGGGTATGGGTTTGGGTTAGGGTTAGGGTTAGTGTTAGGGTTAGGGATCGGTTTAGGGTACGGGTTAGGATTAGGGTACGTGTTAGGGTTAGGGTAGGGGTTAGGGTTAGGGTACGCGTTAGGGTTAGGGTATTTATTAAACCTATCCCACTCTCTAGATACCCCTTAGCACGTAAAGGAATATTATTTGGGGGTCCAGCCATGGAGAAGAGTTTAGACACTAGGATAAAATAAGGAACACATACATTATAAAGAAATCACATTAGGATTCTCTTTTTAAGCTGTTCCTTCAAACACTAGTGCTTAGGAAATCTATTGGAGGCAGAAGCAGTCAAGGGTAGCCTAGGGTTAGGGTTAGGCTTAGGGTTAGGGTTAGGGTACGGCTTAGGGTAGGGGTTCGGGGAGGGGTTCGGGTACGGCGTAGGGTATGGGTTAGGGTTAGGGTTAGGGTTAGTGTTAGGGTTAGGGCTCGGTTTAGGGTACGGGTTAGGATTAGGGTACGTGTTAGGGTTAGGGTAGGGGTTAGGGTTAGGGTACGCGTTAGGGTTAGGGTAGTTATTAAACCTATCCCACTCTCTAGATACCCCTTAGCACGTAAAGGAATATTATTTGGGGGTCCAGCCATGGAGAAGAGTTTAGACACTAGGATAAGATAAGGAACACACCCATTATAAAGAAATCACATTAGGATTCTCTTTTTAAGCTGTTCCTTCAAACACTAGTGCTTAGGAAATCTATTGGAGGCAGAAGCAGTCAAGGGTAGCCTAGGGTTAGGGTTAGGCTTAGGGTTAGGGTTAGGGTACGGCTTAGGGTTCGGGTACGGCGTAGGGTATGGGTTAGGGTTAGGGTTAGGGTTAGTGTTAGGGTTAGGGCTCGGTTTAGGGTACGGGTTAGGATTAGGGTACGTGTTAGGGTTAGGGTAGGGGTTAGGGTTAGGGTACGCGTTAGGGTTAGGGTAGTTATTAAACCTATCCCACTCTCTAGATACCCCTTAGCACGTAAAGGAATATTATTTGGGGGTCCAGCCATGGAGAAGAGTTTAGACACTAGGATAAGATAAGGAACACACCCATTATAAAGAAATCACATTAGGATTCTCTTTTTAAGCTGTTCCTTCAAACACTAGTGCTTAGGAAATCTATTGGAGGCAGAAGCAGTCAAGGGTAGCCTAGGGTTAGGGTTAGGCTTAGGGTTAGGCTTAGGGTACGGCTTAGGGTTCGGGTACGGCGTAGGGTATGGGTTAGGGTTAGGGTTAGGGTTAGTGTTAGGGTTAGGGCTCGGTTTAGGGTACGGGTTAGGATTAGGGTACGTGTTAGGGTTAGGGTAGGTGTTAGGGTTAGGGTACGCGTTAGGGTTAGGGTAGATATTAAACCTATCCCACTCTCTAGATACCCCTTAGCACGTAAAGGAATATTATTTGCGGGTCCAGCCATGGAAAAGAGTTTAGACACTAGGATAAAATAAGGAACACATACATTATAAAGAAATCACATTAGGATTCTCTTTTTAAGCTGTTCCTTAAAACACTAGTGCTTAGGAAATCTATTGGAGGCAGAAGCAGTCAAGGGTAGCCTAGGGTTAGGGTTAGGCTTAGGGTTAGGCTTAGGGTACGGCTTAGGGTTCGGGTACGGCGTAGGGTATGGGTTAGGGTTAGGGTTAGGGTTAGTGTTAGGGTTAGGGCTCGGTTTAGGGTACGGGTTAGGATTAGGGTACGTGTTAGGGTTAGGGTAGGGGTTAGGGTTAGGGTACGCGTTAGGGTTAGGGTAGTTATTAAACCTATCCCACTCTCTAGATACCCCTTAGCACGTAAAGGAATATTATTTGGGGGTCCAGCCATGGAGAAGAGTTTAGACACTAGGATAAAATAAGGAACACATACAATATAAAGAAATCACATTAGGATTCTCTTTTTAAGCTGTTCCTTCAAACACTAGTGCTTAGGAAATCTATTGGAGGCAGAAGCAGTCAAGGGTAGCCTAGGGTTAGGGTTAGGCTTAGGGTTAGGCTTAGGGTACGGCTTAGGGTACGGGTTCGGGGAGGGATTCGGGTACGGCGTAGGGTATGGGTTAGGGTTAGGGTTAGGGTTAGTGTTAGGGTTAGGGCTCGGTTTAGGGTACGGGTTAGGATTAGGGTACGTGTTAGGGTTAGGGTAGGTGTTAGGGTTAGGGTACGCGTTAGGGTTAGGGTAGTTATTAAACCTATCCCACTCTCTAGATACCCCTTAGCACGTAAAGGAATATTATTTGGGGGTCCAGCCATGGAGAAGAGTTTAGACACTAGGATAAAATAAGGAACACATACATTATAAAGAAATCACATTAGGATTCTCTTTTTAAGCTGTTCCTTAAAACACTAGTGCTTAGGAAATCTATTGGAGGCAGAAGCAGTCAAGGGTAGCCTAGGGTTAGGGTTAGGCTTAGGGTTAGGGTTAGGGTACGGCTTAGGGTAGGGGTTCGGGGAGGGGTTCGGGTACGGCGTAGGGTATGGGTTAGGGTTAGGGTTAGGGTTAGTGTTAGGGTTAGGGCTCGGTTTAGGGTACGGGTTAGGATTAGGGTACGTGTTAGGGTTAGGGTAGGGGTTAGGGTTAGGGTACGCGTTAGGGTTAGGGTAGTTATTAAACCTATCCCACTCTCTAGATACCCCTTAGCACGTAAAGGAATATTATTTGGGGGTCCAGCCATGGAGAAGAGTTTAGACACTAGGATAAGATAAGGAACACACCCATTATAAAGAAATCACATTAGGATTCTCTTTTTAAGCTGTTCCTTCAAACACTAGTGCTTAGGAAATCTATTGGAGGCAGAAGCAGTCAAGGGTAGCCTAGGGTTAGGGTTAGGCTTAGGGTTAGGGTTAGGGTACGGCTTAGGGTTCGGGTACGGCGTAGGGTATGGGTTAGGGTTAGGGTTAGGGTTAGTGTTAGGGTTAGGGCTCGGTTTAGGGTACGGGTTAGGATTACGGTACGTGTTAGGGTTAGGGTAGGTGTTAGGGTTAGGGTACGCGTTAGGGTTAGGGTAGTTATTAAACCTATCCCACTCTCTAGATACCCCTTAGCACGTAAAGGAATATTATTTGGGGGTCCAGCCATGGAGAAGAGTTTAGACACTAGGATAAGATAAGGAACACATACATTATAAAGAAATCACATTAGGATTCTCTTTTTAAGCTGTTCCTTCAAACACTAGTGCTTAGGAATTCTATTGGAGGCAGAAGCAGTCAAGGGTAGCCTAGGGTTAGGGTTAGGCTTAGGGTTAGGCTTAGGGTATGGCTTAGGGTACGGGTTCGGGGAGGGATTCGGGTACGGCGTAGGGTATGGGTTAGGGTTAGGGTTAGGGTTAGTGTTAGGGTTAGGGCTCGGTTTAGGGTACGGGTTAGGATTAGGGTACGTGTTAGGGTTAGGGTAGGGGTTAGGGTTAGGGTACGCGTTAGGGTTAGGGTAGTTATTAAACCTATCCCACTCTCTAGATACCCCTTAGCACGTAAAGGAATATTGTTTGGGGGTCCAGCCATGGAGAAGAGTTTAGACACTAGGATAAAATAAGGAACACATACATTATAAAGAAATCACATTAGGATTCTCTTTTTAAGCTGTTCCTTACAACACTAGTGCTTAGGAAATCTATTGGAGGCAGAAGCAGTCAAGGGTAGCCTAGGGTTAGGGTTAGGCTTAGGGTTAGGCTTAGGGTACGGCTTAGGGTACGGGTTTGGGGAGGGGTTCGGGTACGGCGTAGGGTATTGGTTAGGGTTAGGGTTAGGGTTAGTGTTAGGGTTAGGGCTCGGTTTAGGGTACGGGTTAGGATTAGGGTACGTGTTAGGGTTAGGGTAGGGGTTAGGGTTAGGGTACGCGTTAGGGTTAGGGTAGTTATTAAACCTATCCCACTCTCTAGATACCCCTTAGCACGTAAAGGAATATTATTTGGGGGTCCAGCCATGGAGAAGAGTTTAGACACTAGGATAAAATAAGGAACACATACATTATAAAGAAATCACATTAGGATTCTCTTTTTAAGCTGTTCCTTCAAACACTAGTGCTTAGGAAATCTATTGGAGGCAGAAGCAGTCAAGGGTAGCCTAGGGTTAGGGTTAGGCTTAGGGTTAGGCTTAGGGTACGGCTTAGGGTACGGGTTCGGGGAGGGGTTCGGGTACGGCGTAGGGTATGGGTTAGGGTTAGGGTTAGGGTTAGTGTTAGGGTTAGGGCTCGGTTTAGGGTACGGGTTAGAAATCACATTAGGATTCTGTTTTTAAGCTGTTCCTTAAAACACTAGTTCTTAGGAAATCTATTGGAGACCGAAGCACTCAAGGGTAGCCTAGGGTTAGGGCTAGGCTTAGGGTTAGGCTTAGGGTACGGCTTAGGGTACGGGTTCGGCGTAGGGTATGGGTTTGGGTTAGGGTTAGGGTTAGTGTTAGGGTTAGGGATCGGTTTAGGGTACGGGTTAGGATTAGGGTACGTGTTAGGGTTAGGGTAGGGGTTAGGGTTAGGGTACGCGTTAGGGTTAGGGTAGTTATTAAACCTATCCCACTCTCTAGATACCCCTTAGCACGTAAAGGAATATTATTTGGGGGTCCAGCCATGGAGAAGAGTTTAGACACTAGGATAAAATAAGGAACACATACATTATAAAGAAATCACATTAGGATTCTCTTTTTAAGCTGTTCCTTCAAACACTAGTGCTTAGGAAATCTATTGGAGGCAGAAGCAGTCAAGGGTAGCCTAGGGTTAGGGTTAGGCTTAGGGTTAGGGTTAGGGTACGGCTTAGGGTAGGGGTTCGGGGAGGGGTTCGGGTACGGCGTAGGGTATGGGTTAGGGTTAGGGTTAGGGTTAGTGTTAGGGTTAGGGCTCGGTTTAGGGTACGGGTTAGGATTAGGGTACGTGTTAGGGTTAGGGTAGGGGTTAGGGTTAGGGTACGCGTTAGGGTTAGGGTAGTTATTAAACCTATCCCACTCTCTAGATACCCCTTAGCACGTAAAGGAATATTATTTGGGGGTCCAGCCATGGAGAAGAGTTTAGACACTAGGATAAGATAAGGAACACACCCATTATAAAGAAATCACATTAGGATTCTCTTTTTAAGCTGTTCCTTCAAACACTAGTGCTTAGGAAATCTATTGGAGGCAGAAGCAGTCAAGGGTAGCCTAGGGTTAGGGTTAGGCTTAGGGTTAGGGTTAGGGTACGGCTTAGGGTTCGGGTACGGCGTAGGGTATGGGTTAGGGTTAGGGTTAGGGTTAGTGTTAGGGTTAGGGCTCGGTTTAGGGTACGGGTTAGGATTAGGGTACGTGTTAGGGTTAGGGTAGGTGTTAGGGTTAGGGTACGCGTTAGGGTTAGGGTAGTTATTAAACCTATCCCACTCTCTAGATACCCCTTAGCACGTAAAGGAATATTATTTGGGGGTCCAGCCATGGAGAAGAGTTTAGACACTAGGATAAGATAAGGAACACATACATTATAAAGAAATCACATTAGGATTCTCTTTTTAAGCTGTTCCTTCAAACACTAGTGCTTAGGAAATCTATTGGAGGCAGAAGCAGTCAAGGGTAGCCTAGGGTTAGGGTTAGGCTTAGGGTTAGGCTTAGGGTATGGCTTAGGGTACGGGTTCGGGGAGGGGTTCGGGTACGGCATAGGGTATGGGTTAGGGTTAGGGTTAGGGTTAGTGTTAGGGTTAGGGCTCGGTTTAGGGTACGGGTTAGGATTAGGGTACGTGTTAGAGTTAGGGTAGGTGTTAGGGTTAGGGTACGCGTTAGGGTTAGGGTAGTTATTAAACCTATCCCACTCTCTAGATACCCCTTAGCACGTAAAGGAATATTATTTGCGGGTCCAGCCATGGAAAAGAGTTTAGACACTAGGATAAAATAAGGAACACATACATTATAAAGAAATCACATTAGGATTCTCTTTTTAAGCTGTTCCTTCAAACACTAGTGCTTAGGAAATCTATTGGAGGCAGAAGCAGTCAAGGGTAGCCTAGGGTTAGGGTTAGGCTTAGGGTTAGGCTTAGGGTACGGCTTAGGGTACGGGTTCGGGGAGGGGTTCGGGTACGGCGTAGGGTATGGGTTAGGGTTAGGGTTAGGGTTAGTGTTAGGGTTAGGGCTCGGTTTAGGATACGGGTTAGGATTAGGGTACGTGTTAGGGTTAGGGTAGGTGTTAGGGTTAGGGTACGCGTTAGGGTTAGGGTAGTTATTAAACCTATCCCACTCTCTAGATACCCCTTAGCACGTAAAGGAATATTATTTGGGGGTCCAGCCATGGAGAAGAGTTTAGACACTAGGATAAAATAAGGAACACATACATTATAAAGAAATCACATTAGGATTCTCTTTTTAAGCTGTTCCTTAAAACACTAGTGCTTAGGAAATCTATTGGAGGCAGAAGCAGTCAAGGGTAGCCTAGGGTTAGGGTTAGGCTTAGGGTTAGGGTTAGGGTACGGCTTAAGGTAGGGGTTCGGGGAGGGGTTCGGGTACGGCGTAGGGTATGGGTTAGGGTTAGGGTTAGGGTTAGTGTTAGGGTTAGGGCTCGGTTTAGGGTACGGGTTAGGATTAGGGTACGTGTTAGGGTTAGGGTAGGGGTTAGGGTTAGGGTACGCGTTAGGGTTAGGGTAGTTATTAAACCTATCCCACTCTCTAGATACCCCTTAGCACGTAAAGGAATATTATTTGGGGGTCCAGCCATGGAGAAGAGTTTAGACACTAGGATAAGATAAGGAACACACCCATTATAAAGAAATCACATTAGGATTCTCTTTTTAAGCTGTTCCTTCAAACACTAGTGCTTAGGAAATCTATTGGAGGCAGAAGCAGTCAAGGGTAGCCTAGGGTTAGGGTTAGGCTTAGGGTTAGGCTTAGGGTACGGCTTAGGGTTCGGGTACGGCGTAGGGTATGGGTTAGGGTTAGGGTTAGGGTTAGTGTTAGGGTTAGGGCTCGGTTTAGGGTACGGGTTAGGATTAGGGTACGTGTTAGGATTAGGGTAGGTGTTAGGGTTAGGGTACGCGTTAGGGTTAGGGTAGTTATTAAACCTATCCCACTCTCTAGATACCCCTTAGCACGTAAAGGAATATTATTTGCGGGTCCAGCCATGGAAAAGAGTTTAGACACTAGGATAAAATAAGGAACACATACATTATAAAGAAATCACATTAGGATTCTCTTTTTAAGCTGTTCCTTAAAACACTAGTGCTTAGGAAATCTATTGGAGGCAGTAGCAGTCAAGGGTAGCCTAGGGTTAGGGTTAGGCTTAGGGTTAGGCTTAGGGTACGGCTTAGGGTTCGGGTACGGCGTAGGGTATGGGTTAGGGTTAGGGTTAGGGTTAGTGTTAGGGTTAGGGCTCGGTTTAGGGTACGGGTTAGGATTAGGGTACGTGTTAGGGTTAGGGTAGGGGTTAGGGTTAGGGTACGCGTTAGGGTTAGGGTAGTTATTAAACCTATCCCACTCTCTAGATACCCCTTAGCACGTAAAGGAATATTATTTGGGGGTCCAGCCATGGAGAAGAGTTTAGACACTAGGATAAAATAAGGAACACATACAATATAAAGAAATCACATTAGGATTCTCTTTTTAAGCTGTTCCTTCAAACACTAGTGCTTAGGAAATCTATTGGAGGCAGAAGCAGTCAAGGGTAGCCTAGGGTTAGGGTTAGGCTTAGGGTTAGGCTTAGGGTACGGCTTAGGGTACGGGTTCGGGGAGGGATTCGGGTACGGCGTAGGGTATGGGTTAGGGTTAGGGTTAGGGTTAGTGTTAGGGTTAGGGCTCGGTTTAGGGTACGGGTTAGGATTAGGGTACGTGTTAGGGTTAGGGTAGGTGTTAGGGTTAGGGTACGCGTTAGGGTTAGGGTAGTTATTAAACCTATCCCACTCTCTAGATACCCCTTAGCACGTAAAGGAATATTATTTGGGGGTCCAGCCATGGAGAAGAGTTTAGACACTAGGATAAAATAAGGAACACATACATTATAAAGAAATCACATTAGGATTCTCTTTTTAAGCTGTTCCTTAAAACACTAGTGCTTAGGAAATCTATTGGAGGCAGAAGCAGTCAAGGGTAGCCTAGGGTTAGGGTTAGGCTTAGGGTTAGGGTTAGGGTACGGCTTAGGGTAGGGGTTCGGGGAGGGGTTCGGGTACGGCGTAGGGTATGGGTTAGGGTTAGGGTTAGGGTTAGTGTTAGGGTTAGGGCTCGGTTTAGGGTACGGGTTAGGATTAGGGTACGTGTTAGGGTTAGGGTAGGGGTTAGGGTTAGGGTACGCGTTAGGGTTAGGGTAGTTATTAAACCTATCCCACTCTCTAGATACCCCTTAGCACGTAAAGGAATATTATTTGGGGGTCCAGCCATGGAGAAGAGTTTAGACACTAGGATAAGATAAGGAACACACCCATTATAAAGAAATCACATTAGGATTCTCTTTTTAAGCTGTTCCTTCAAACACTAGTGCTTAGGAAATCTATTGGAGGCAGAAGCAGTCAAGGGTAGCCTAGGGTTAGGGTTAGGCTTAGGGTTAGGGTTAGGGTACGGCTTTGGGTTCGGGTACGGCGTAGGGTATGGGTTAGGGTTAGGGTTAGGGTTAGTGTTAGGGTTAGGGCTCGGTTTAGGGTACGGGTTAGGATTACGGTACGTGTTAGGGTTAGGGTAGGTGTTAGGGTTAGGGTACGCGTTAGGGTTAGGGTAGTTATTAAACCTATCCCACTCTCTAGATACCCCTTAGCACGTAAAGGAATATTATTTGGGGGTCCAGCCATGGAGAAGAGTTTAGACACTAGGATAAGATAAGGAACACATACATTATAAAGAAATCACATTAGGATTCTCTTTTTAAGCTGTTCCTTCAAACACTAGTGCTTAGGAATTCTATTGGAGGCAGAAGCAGTCAAGGGTAGCCTAGGGTTAGGGTTAGGCTTAGGGTTAGGCTTAGGGTATGGCTTAGGGTACGGGTTCGGGGAGGGGTTCGGGTACGGCATAGGGTATGGGTTAGGGTTAGGGTTAGGGTTAGTGTTAGGGTTAGGGCTCGGTTTAGGGTACGGGTTAGGATTAGGGTACGTGTTAGGGTTAGGGTAGGTGTTAGGGTTAGGGTACGCGTTAGGGTTAGGGTAGTTATTAAACCTATCCCACTCTCTAGATACCCCTTAGCACGTAAAGGAATATTATTTGCGGGTCCAGCCATGGAAAAGACTTTAGACACTAGGATAAAATAAGGAACACATACATTATAAAGAAATCACATTAGGATTCTCTTTTTAAGCTGTTCCTTAAAACACTAGTGCTTAGGAAATCTATTGGAGGCAGAAGCAGTCAAGGGTAGCCTAGGGTTAGGGTTAGGCTTAGGGTTAGGCTTAGGGTACGGCTTAGGGTTCGGGTACGGCGTAGGGTATGGGTTAGGGTTAGGGTTAGGGTTAGTGTTAGGGTTAGGGCTCGGTTTAGGGTACGGGTTAGGATTAGGGTACGTGTTAGGGTTAGGGTAGGGGTTAGGGTTAGGGTACGCGTTAGGGTTAGGGTAGTTATTAAACCTATCCCACTCTCTAGATACCCCTTAGCACGTAAAGGAATATTATTTGGGGGTCCAGCCATGGAGAAGAGTTTAGACACTAGGATAAAATAAGGAACACATACATTATAAAGAAATCACATTAGGATTCTCTTTTTAAGCTGTTCCTTACAACACTAGTGCTTAGGAAATCTATTGGAGGCAGAAGCAGTCAAGGGTAGCCTAGGGTTAGGGTTAGGCTTAGGGTTAGGCTTAGGGTATGGCTTAGGGTACGGGTTTGGGGAGGGGTTCGGGTACGGCGTAGGGTATTGGTTAGGGTTAGGGTTAGGGTTAGTGTTAGGGTTAGGGCTCGGTTTAGGGTACGGGTTAGGATTAGGGTACGTGTTAGGGTTAGGGTAGGGGTTAGGGTTAGGGTACGCGTTAGGGTTAGGGTAGTTATTAAACCTATCCCACTCTCTAGATACCCCTTAGCACGTAAAGGAATATTATTTGGGGGTCCAGCCATGGAGAAGAATTTAGACACTAGGATAAAATAAGGAACACATACATTATAAAGAAATCACATTAGGATTCTCTTTTTAAGCTGTTCCTTCAAACACTAGTGCTTAGGAAATCTATTGGAGGCAGAAGCAGTCAAGGGTAGCCTAGGGTTAGGGTTAGGCTTAGGGTTAGGCTTAGGGTACGGCTTAGGGTACGGGTTCGGGGAGGGGTTCGGGTACGGCGTAGGGTATGGGTTAGGGTTAGGGTTAGGGTTAGTGTTAGGGTTAGGGCTCGGTTTACGGTACGGGTTAGGATTAGGGTACGTGTTAGGGTTAGGGTAGGTGTTAGGGTTAGGGTACGCGTTAGGGTTAGGGTAGTTATTAAACCTATCCCACTCTCTAGATACCCCTTAGCACGTAAAGGAATATTATTTGGGGGTCCAGCCATGGAGAAGAGTTTAGACACTAGGATAAAATAAGGAACACATACATTATAAAGAAATCACATTAGGATTCTCTTTTTAAGCTGTTCCTTAAAACACTAGTGCTTAGGAAATCTATTGGAGGCAGAAGCAGTCAAGGGTAGCCTAGGGTTAGGGTTAGGCTTAGGGTTAGGGTTAGGGTACGGCTTAGGGTAGGGGTTCGGGGAGGGGTTCGGGTACGGCGTAGGGTATGGGTTAGGGTTAGGGTTAGTGTTAGGGTTAGGGCTCGGTTTAGGGTACGGGTTAGGATTAGGGTACGTGTTAGGGTTAGGGTAGGGGTTAGGGTTAGGGTACGCGTTAGGGTTAGGGTAGTTATTAAACCTATCCCACTCTCTAGATACCCCTTAGCACGTAAAGGAATATTATTTGGGTGTCCAGCCATGGAGAAGAGTTTAGACACTAGGATAAGATAAGGAACACACCCATTATAAAGAAATCACATTAGGATTCTCTTTTTAAGCTGTTCCTTAAAACACTAGTGCTTAGGAAATCTATTGGAGGCAGAAGCAGTCAAGGGTAGCCTAGGGTTAGGGTTAGGCTTAGGGTTAGGCTTAGGGTACGGCTTAGGGTTCGGATACGGCGTACGGTATGGGTTAGGGTTAGGGTTAGTGTTAGGGTTAGGGCTCGGTTTAGGGTACGGGTTAGGATTAGGGTACGTGTTAGGGTTAGGGTAGGTGTTAGGGTTAGGGTACGCGTTAGGGTTAGGGTAGTTATTAAACATATACCACTCTCTAGATACCCCTTAGCACGTAAAGGAATATTATTTGGGGGTCCAGCCATGGAGAAGAGTTTAGACACTAGGATAAAATAAGGAACACATACATTATAAAGAAATCACATTAGGATTCTCTTTTTAAGCTGTTCCTTAAAACACTAGTGCTTAGGAAATCTATTGGAGGCAGAAGCAGTCAAGGGTAGCCTAGGGTTAGGGTTAGGCTTAGGGTTAGGCTTAGGGTATGGCTTAGGGTACGGGTTCGGGGAGGGGTTCGGGTACGGCATAGGGTATGGGTTAGGGTTAGGGTTAGGGTGAGTGTTAGGGTTAGGGCTCGGTTTAGGGTATGGGTTAGGATTAGTGTACGTGTTAGGGTTAGGGTAGGTGTTAGGGTTAGGGTACGCGTTAGGGTTAGGGTAGTTATTAAACCTATCCCACTCTCTAGATACCCCTTAGCACGTAAAGGAATATTATTTGCGGGTCCAGCCTTGGAGAAGAGTTTAGACACTAGGATAAAATAAGGAACACATACATTATAAAGAAATCACATTAGGATTCTCTTTTTAAGCTGTTCCTTAAAACACTAGTGCTTAGGAAATCTATTGGAGGCAGAAGCAGTCAAGGGTAGCCTAGGGTTAGGGTTAGGCTTAGGGTTAGGCTTAGGGTACGGCTTAGGGTTCGGGTACGGCGTAGGGTATGGGTTAGGGTTAGGGTTAGTGTTAGGGTTAGGGCTCGGTTTAGGGTATGGGTTAGGATTAGGGTACGTGTTAGGGTTAGGGTAGGGGTTAGGGTTAGGGTACGCGTTAGGGTTAGGGTAGTTATTAAACCTATCCCACTCTCTAGATACCCCTTAGCACGTAAAGGAATATTATTTGGGGGTCCAGCCATGGAGAAGAGTTTAGACACTAGGATAAGATAAGGAACACATACATTATAAAGAAATCACATTAGGATTCTCTTTTTAAGCTGTTCCTTCAAACACTAGTGCTTAGGAAATCTATTGGAGGCAGAAGCAGTCAAGGGTAGCCTAGGGTTAGGGTTAGGCTTAGGGTTAGGCTTAGGGTATGGCTTAGGGTACGGGTTCGGGGAGGGGTTCGGGTACGGCATAGGGTATGGGTTAGGGTTAGGGTTAGGGTTAGTGTTAGGGTTAGGGCTCGGTTTAGGGTACGGGTTAGGATTAGGGTACGTGTTAGGGTTAGGGTAGGTGTTAGGGTTAGGGTACGCGTTAGGGTTAGGGTAGTTATTAAACCTATCCCACTCTCTAGATACCCCTTAGCACGTAAAGGAATATTATTTGCGGGTCCAGCCATGGAAAAGACTTTAGACACTAGGATAAAATAAGGAACACATACATTATAAAGAAATCACATTAGGATTCTCTTTTTAAGCTGTTCCTTAAAACACTAGTGCTTAGGAAATCTATTGGAGGCAGAAGCAGTCAAGGGTAGCCTAGGGTTAGGGTTAGGCTTAGGGTTAGGCTTAGGGTACGGCTTAGGGTTCGGGTACGGCGTAGGGTATGGGTTAGGGTTAGGGTTAGGGTTAGTGTTAGGGTTAGGGCTCGGTTTACGGTACGGGTTAGGATTAGGGTACGTGTTAGGGTTAGGGTAGGTGTTAGGGTTAGGGTACGCGTTAGGGTTAGGGTAGTTATTAAACCTATCCCACTCTCTAGATACCCCTTAGCACGTAAAGGAATATTATTTGGGGGTCCAGCCATGGAGAAGAGTTTAGACACTAGGATAAAATAAGGAACACATACATTATAAAGAAATCACATTAGGATTCTCTTTTTAAGCTGTTCCTTAAAACACTAGTGCTTAGGAAATCTATTGGAGGCAGAAGCAGTCAAGGGTAGCCTAGGGTTAGGGTTAGGCTTAGGGTTAGGGTTAGGGTACGGCTTAGGGTAGGGGTTCGGGGAGGGGTTCGGGTACGGCGTAGGGTATGGGTTAGGGTTAGGGTTAGTGTTAGGGTTAGGGCTCGGTTTAGGGTACGGGTTAGGATTAGGGTACGTGTTAGGGTTAGGGTAGGGGTTAGGGTTAGGGTACGCGTTAGGGTTAGGGTAGTTATTAAACCTATCCCACTCTCTAGATACCCCTTAGCACGTAAAGGAATATTATTTGGGTGTCCAGCCATGGAGAAGAGTTTAGACACTAGGATAAGATAAGGAACACACCCATTATAAAGAAATCACATTAGGATTCTCTTTTTAAGCTGTTCCTTAAAACACTAGTGCTTAGGAAATCTATTGGAGGCAGAAGCAGTCAAGGGTAGCCTAGGGTTAGGGTTAGGCTTAGGGTTAGGCTTAGGGTACGGCTTAGGGTTCGGATACGGCGTACGGTATGGGTTAGGGTTAGGGTTAGTGTTAGGGTTAGGGCTCGGTTTAGGGTACGGGTTAGGATTAGGGTACGTGTTAGGGTTAGGGTAGGTGTTAGGGTTAGGGTACGCGTTAGGGTTAGGGTAGTTATTAAACCTATACCACTCTCTAGATACCCCTTAGCACGTAAAGGAATATTATTTGGGGGTCCAGCCATGGAGAAGAGTTTAGACACTAGGATAAAATAAGGAACACATACATTATAAAGAAATCACATTAGGATTCTCTTTTTAAGCTGTTCCTTAAAACACTAGTGCTTAGGAAATCTATTGGAGGCAGAAGCAGTCAAGGGTAGCCTAGGGTTAGGGTTAGGCTTAGGGTTAGGCTTAGGGTACGGCTTAGGGTTCGGGTACGGCGTAGGGTATGGGTTAGGGTTAGGGTTAGTGTTAGGGTTAGGGCTCGGTTTAGGGTATGGGTTAGGATTAGGGTACGTGTTAGGGTTAGGGTAGGGGTTAGGGTTAGGGTACGCGTTAGGGTTAGGGTAGTTATTAAACCTATCCCACTCTCTAGATACCCCTTAGCACGTAAAGGAATATTATTTGGGGGTCCAGCCATGGAGAAGAGTTTAGACACTAGGATAAGATAAGGAACACATACATTATAAAGAAATCACATTAGGATTCTCTTTTTAAGCTGTTCCTTCAAACACTAGTGCTTAGGAAATCTATTGGAGGCAGAAGCAGTCAAGGGTAGCCTAGGGTTAGGGTTAGGCTTAGGGTTAGGCTTAGGGTATGGCTTAGGGTACGGGTTCGGGGAGGGGTTCGGGTACGGCATAGGGTATGGGTTAGGGTTAGGGTTAGGGTTAGTGTTAGGGTTAGGGCTCGGTTTAGGGTACGGGTTAGGATTAGGGTACGTGTTAGGGTTAGGGTAGGTGTTAGGGTTAGGGTACGCGTTAGGGTTAGGGTAGTTATTAAACCTATCCCACTCTCTAGATACCCCTTAGCACGTAAAGGAATATTATTTGCGGGTCCAGCCATGGAAAAGACTTTAGACACTAGGATAAAATAAGGAACACATACATTATAAAGAAATCACATTAGGATTCTCTTTTTAAGCTGTTCCTTAAAACACTAGTGCTTAGGAAATCTATTGGAGGCAGAAGCAGTCAAGGGTAGCCTAGGGTTAGGGTTAGGCTTAGGGTTAGGCTTAGGGTACGGCTTAGGGTTCGGGTACGGCGTAGGGTATGGGTTAGGGTTAGGGTTAGGGTTAGTGTTAGGGTTAGGGCTCGGTTTAGGGTACGGGTTAGGATTAGGGTACGTGTTAGGGTTAGGGTAGGGGTTAGGGTTAGGGTACGCGTTAGGGTTAGGGTAGTTATTAAACCTATCCCACTCTCTAGATACCCCTTAGCACGTAAAGGAATATTATTTGGGGGTCCAGCCATGGAGAAGAGTTTAGACACTAGGATAAAATAAGGAACACATACATTATAAAGAAATCACATTAGGATTCTCTTTTTAAGCTGTTCCTTACAACACTAGTGCTTAGGAAATCTATTGGAGGCAGAAGCAGTCAAGGGTAGCCTAGGGTTAGGGTTAGGCTTAGGGTTAGGCTTAGGGTATGGCTTAGGGTACGGGTTTGGGGAGGGGTTCGGGTACGGCGTAGGGTATTGGTTAGGGTTAGGGTTAGGGTTAGTGTTAGGGTTAGGGCTCGGTTTAGGGTACGGGTTAGGATTAGGGTACGTGTTAGGGTTAGGGTAGGGGTTAGGGTTAGGGTACGCGTTAGGGTTAGGGTAGTTATTAAACCTATCCCACTCTCTAGATACCCCTTAGCACGTAAAGGAATATTATTTGGGGGTCCAGCCATGGAGAAGAATTTAGACACTAGGATAAAATAAGGAACACATACATTATAAAGAAATCACATTAGGATTCTCTTTTTAAGCTGTTCCTTCAAACACTAGTGCTTAGGAAATCTATTGGAGGCAGAAGCAGTCAAGGGTAGCCTAGGGTTAGGGTTAGGCTTAGGGTTAGGCTTAGGGTACGGCTTAGGGTACGGGTTCGGGGAGGGGTTCGGGTACGGCGTAGGGTATGGGTTAGGGTTAGGGTTAGGGTTAGTGTTAGGGTTAGGGCTCGGTTTACGGTACGGGTTAGGATTAGGGTACGTGTTAGGGTTAGGGTAGGTGTTAGGGTTAGGGTACGCGTTAGGGTTAGGGTAGTTATTAAACCTATCCCACTCTCTAGATACCCCTTAGCACGTAAAGGAATATTATTTGGGGGTCCAGCCATGGAGAAGAGTTTAGACACTAGGATAAAATAAGGAACACATACATTATAAAGAAATCACATTAGGATTCTCTTTTTAAGCTGTTCCTTAAAACACTAGTGCTTAGGAAATCTATTGGAGGCAGAAGCAGTCAAGGGTAGCCTAGGGTTAGGGTTAGGCTTAGGGTTAGGGTTAGGGTACGGCTTAGGGTAGGGGTTCGGGGAGGGGTTCGGGTACGGCGTAGGGTATGGGTTAGGGTTAGGGTTAGTGTTAGGGTTAGGGCTCGGTTTAGGGTACGGGTTAGGATTAGGGTACGTGTTAGGGTTAGGGTAGGGGTTAGGGTTAGGGTACGCGTTAGGGTTAGGGTAGTTATTAAACCTATCCCACTCTCTAGATACCCCTTAGCACGTAAAGGAATATTATTTGGGTGTCCAGCCATGGAGAAGAGTTTAGACACTAGGATAAGATAAGGAACACACCCATTATAAAGAAATCACATTAGGATTCTCTTTTTAAGCTGTTCCTTAAAACACTAGTGCTTAGGAAATCTATTGGAGGCAGAAGCAGTCAAGGGTAGCCTAGGGTTAGGGTTAGGCTTAGGGTTAGGCTTAGGGTACGGCTTAGGGTTCGGATACGGCGTACGGTATGGGTTAGGGTTAGGGTTAGTGTTAGGGTTAGGGCTCGGTTTAGGGTACGGGTTAGGATTAGGGTACGTGTTAGGGTTAGGGTAGGTGTTAGGGTTAGGGTACGCGTTAGGGTTAGGGTAGTTATTAAACCTATACCACTCTCTAGATACCCCTTAGCACGTAAAGGAATATTATTTGGGGGTCCAGCCATGGAGAAGAGTTTAGACACTAGGATAAAATAAGGAACACATACATTATAAAGAAATCACATTAGGATTCTCTTTTTAAGCTGTTCCTTAAAACACTAGTGCTTAGGAAATCTATTGGAGGCAGAAGCAGTCAAGGGTAGCCTAGGGTTAGGGTTAGGCTTAGGGTTAGGCTTAGGGTATGGCTTAGGGTACGGGTTCGGGGAGGGGTTCGGGTACGGCATAGGGTATGGGTTAGGGTTAGGGTTAGGGTGAGTGTTAGGGTTAGGGCTCGGTTTAGGGTATGGGTTAGGATTAGGGTACGTGTTAGGGTTAGGGTAGGTGTTAGGGTTAGGGTACGCGTTAGGGTTAGGGTAGTTATTAAACCTATCCCACTCTCTAGATACCCCTTAGCACGTAAAGGAATATTATTTGCGGGTCCAGCCTTGGAGAAGAGTTTAGACACTAGGATAAAATAAGGAACACATACATTATAAAGAAATCACATTAGGATTCTCTTTTTAAGCTGTTCCTTAAAACACTAGTGCTTAGGAAATCTATTGGAGGCAGAAGCAGTCAAGGGTAGCCTAGGGTTAGGGTTAGGCTTAGGGTTAGGCTTAGGGTACGGCTTAGGGTTCGGGTACGGCGTAGGGTATGGGTTAGGGTTAGGGTTAGTGTTAGGGTTAGGGCTCGGTTTAGGGTATGGGTTAGGATTAGGGTACGTGTTAGGGTTAGGGTAGGGGTTAGGGTTAGGGTACGCGTTAGGGTTAGGGTAGTTATTAAACCTATCCCACTCTCTAGATACCCCTTAGCACGTAAAGGAATATTATTTGGGGGTCCAGCCATGGAGAAGAGTTTAGACACTAGGATAAGATAAGGAACACATACATTATAAAGAAATCACATTAGGATTCTCTTTTTAAGCTGTTCCTTCAAACACTAGTGCTTAGGAAATCTATTGGAGGCAGAAGCAGTCAAGGGTAGCCTAGGGTTAGGGTTAGGCTTAGGGTTAGGCTTAGGGTATGGCTTAGGGTACGGGTTCGGGGAGGGGTTCGGGTACGGCATAGGGTATGGGTTAGGGTTAGGGTTAGGGTTAGTGTTAGGGTTAGGGCTCGGTTTAGGGTACGGGTTAGGATTAGGGTACGTGTTAGGGTTAGGGTAGGTGTTAGGGTTAGGGTACGCGTTAGGGTTAGGGTAGTTATTAAACCTATCCCACTCTCTAGATACCCCTTAGCACGTAAAGGAATATTATTTGCGGGTCCAGCCATGGAAAAGACTTTAGACACTAGGATAAAATAAGGAACACATACATTATAAAGAAATCACATTAGGATTCTCTTTTTAAGCTGTTCCTTAAAACACTAGTGCTTAGGAAATCTATTGGAGGCAGAAGCAGTCAAGGGTAGCCTAGGGTTAGGGTTAGGCTTAGGGTTAGGCTTAGGGTACGGCTTAGGGTTCGGGTACGGCGTAGGGTATGGGTTAGGGTTAGGGTTAGGGTTAGTGTTAGGGTTAGGGCTCGGTTTAGGGTACGGGTTAGGATTAGGGTACGTGTTAGGGTTAGGGTAGGGGTTAGGGTTAGGGTACGCGTTAGGGTTAGGGTAGTTATTAAACCTATCCCACTCTCTAGATACCCCTTAGCACGTAAAGGAATATTATTTGGGGGTCCAGCCATGGAGAAGAGTTTAGACACTAGGATAAAATAAGGAACACATACATTATAAAGAAATCACATTAGGATTCTCTTTTTAAGCTGTTCCTTACAACACTAGTGCTTAGGAAATCTATTGGAGGCAGAAGCAGTCAAGGGTAGCCTAGGGTTAGGGTTAGGCTTAGGGTTAGGCTTAGGGTATGGCTTAGGGTACGGGTTTGGGGAGGGGTTCGGGTACGGCGTAGGGTATTGGTTAGGGTTAGGGTTAGGGTTAGTGTTAGGGTTAGGGCTCGGTTTAGGGTACGGGTTAGGATTAGGGTACGTGTTAGGGTTAGGGTAGGGGTTAGGGTTAGGGTACGCATTAGGGTTAGGGTAGTTATTAAACCTATCCCACTCTCTAGATACCCCTTAGCACGTAAAGGAATATTATTTGGGGGTCCAGCCATGGAGAAGAATTTAGACACTAGGATAAAATAAGGAACACATACATTATAAAGAAATCACATTAGGATTCTCTTTTTAAGCTGTTCCTTCAAACACTAGTGCTTAGGAAATCTATTGGAGGCAGAAGCAGTCAAGGGTAGCCTAGGGTTAGGGTTAGGCTTAGGGTTAGGCTTAGGGTACGGCTTAGGGTACGGGTTCGGGGAGGGGTTCGGGTACGGCGTAGGGTATGGGTTAGGGTTAGGGTTAGGGTTAGTGTTAGGGTTAGGGCTCGGTTTACGGTACGGGTTAGGATTAGGGTACGTGTTAGGGTTAGGGTAGGTGTTAGGGTTAGGGTACGCGTTAGGGTTAGGGTAGTTATTAAACCTATCCCACTCTCTAGATACCCCTTAGCACGTAAAGGAATATTATTTGGGGGTCCAGCCATGGAGAAGAGTTTAGACACTAGGATAAAATAAGGAACACATACATTATAAAGAAATCACATTAGGATTCTCTTTTTAAGCTGTTCCTTAAAACACTAGTGCTTAGGAAATCTATTGGAGGCAGAAGCAGTCAAGGGTAGCCTAGGGTTAGGGTTAGGCTTAGGGTTAGGGTTAGGGTACGGCTTAGGGTAGGGGTTCGGGGAGGGGTTCGGGTACGGCGTAGGGTATGGGTTAGGGTTAGGGTTAGTGTTAGGGTTAGGGCTCGGTTTAGGGTACGGGTTAGGATTAGGGTACGTGTTAGGGTTAGGGTAGGGGTTAGGGTTAGGGTACGCGTTAGGGTTAGGGTAGTTATTAAACCTATCCCACTCTCTAGATACCCCTTAGCACGTAAAGGAATATTATTTGGGTGTCCAGCCATGGAGAAGAGTTTAGACACTAGGATAAGATAAGGAACACACCCATTATAAAGAAATCACATTAGGATTCTCTTTTTAAGCTGTTCCTTAAAACACTAGTGCTTAGGAAATCTATTGGAGGCAGAAGCAGTCAAGGGTAGCCTAGGGTTAGGGTTAGGCTTAGGGTTAGGCTTAGGGTACGGCTTAGGGTTCGGATACGGCGTACGGTATGGGTTAGGGTTAGGGTTAGTGTTAGGGTTAGGGCTCGGTTTAGGGTACGGGTTAGGATTAGGGTACGTGTTAGGGTTAGGGTAGGTGTTAGGGTTAGGGTACGCGTTAGGGTTAGGGTAGTTATTAAACCTATACCACTCTCTAGATACCCCTTAGCACGTAAAGGAATATTATTTGGGGGTCCAGCCATGGAGAAGAGTTTAGACACTAGGATAAAATAAGGAACACATACATTATAAAGAAATCACATTAGGATTCTCTTTTTAAGCTGTTCCTTAAAACACTAGTGCTTAGGAAATCTATTGGAGGCAGAAGCAGTCAAGGGTAGCCTAGGGTTAGGGTTAGGCTTAGGGTTAGGCTTAGGGTATGGCTTAGGGTACGGGTTCGGGGAGGGGTTCGGGTACGGCATAGGGTATGGGTTAGGGTTAGGGTTAGGGTGAGTGTTAGGGTTAGGGCTCGGTTTAGGGTATGGGTTAGGATTAGGGTACGTGTTAGGGTTAGGGTAGGTGTTAGGGTTAGGGTACGCGTTAGGGTTAGGGTAGTTATTAAACCTATCCCACTCTCTAGATACCCCTTAGCACGTAAAGGAATATTATTTGCGGGTCCAGCCTTGGAGAAGAGTTTAGACACTAGGATAAAATAAGGAACACATACATTATAAAGAAATCACATTAGGATTCTCTTTTTAAGCTGTTCCTTAAAACACTAGTGCTTAGGAAATCTATTGGAGGCAGAAGCAGTCAAGGGTAGCCTAGGGTTAGGGTTAGGCTTAGGGTTAGGCTTAGGGTACGGCTTAGGGTTCGGGTACGGCGTAGGGTATGGGTTAGGGTTAGGGTTAGTGTTAGGGTTAGGGCTCGGTTTAGGGTATGGGTTAGGATTAGGGTACGTGTTAGGGTTAGGGTAGGGGTTAGGGTTAGGGTACGCGTTAGGGTTAGGGTAGTTATTAAACCTATCCCACTCTCTAGATACCCCTTAGCACGTAAAGGAATATTATTTGGGGGTCCAGCCATGGAGAAGAGTTTAGACACTAGGATAAGATAAGGAACACATACATTATAAAGAAATCACATTAGGATTCTCTTTTTAAGCTGTTCCTTCAAACACTAGTGCTTAGGAAATCTATTGGAGGCAGAAGCAGTCAAGGGTAGCCTAGGGTTAGGGTTAGGCTTAGGGTTAGGCTTAGGGTACGGCTTAGGGTACGGGTTCGGGGAGGGGTTCGGGTACGGCGTAGGGTATGGGTTAGGGTTAGGGTTAGGGTTAGTGTTAGGGTTAGGGCTCGGTTTAGGGTACGGGTTAGGATTAGGGTACGTGTTAGGGTTAGGGTAGGTGTTAGGGTTAGGGTACGCGTTAGGGTTAGGGTAGTTATTAAACCTATCCCACTCTCTAGATACCCCTTAGCACGTGAAGGAATATTATTTGGGGGTCCAGCCATGGAGAAGAGTTTAGACACTAGGATAAAATAAGGAACACATACATTATAAAGAAATCACATTAGGATTCTCTTTTTAAGCTGTTCCTTAAAACACTAGTGCTTAGGAAATCTATTGGAGGCAGAAGCAGTCAAGGGTAGCCTAGGGTTAGGGTTAGGCTTAGGGTTAGGGTTACGGTACGGCTTAGGGTAGGGGTTCGGGGAGGGGTTCGGGTACGGCGTAGGGTATGGGTTAGGGTTAGGGTTAGGGTTAGTGTTAGGGTTAGGGTAGGTGTTAGGGTTAGGGTACGCGTTAGGGTTAGGGTAGTTATTAAACCTATCCCACTCTCTAGATACCCCTTAGCACGTGAAGGAATATTATTTGGGGGTCCAGCCATGGAGAAGAGTTTAGACACTAGGATAAAATAAGGAACACATACATTATAAAGAAATCACATTAGGATTCTCTTTTTAAGCTGTTCCTTAAAACACTAGTGCTTAGGAAATCTATTGGAGGCAGAAGCAGTCAAGGGTAGCCTAGGGTTAGGGTTAGGCTTAGGGTTAGGCTTAAGGTACGGCTTAGGGTTCGGGTACGGCGTAGGGTATGGGTTAGGGTTAGGGTTAGGGTTAGTGTTAGGGTTAGGGCTCGGTTTAGGGTACGGGTTAGGATTAGGGTACGTGTTAGGGTTAGGGTAGGGGTTAGGGTTAGGGTACGCGTTAGGGTTAGGGTAGTTATTAAACCTATCCCACTCTCTAGATACCCCTTAGCACGTAAAGGAATATTATTTGGGGGTCCAGCCATGGAGAAGAGTTTAGACACTAGGATAAAATAAGGAACACATACATTATAAAGAAATCACATTAGGATTCTCTTTTTAAGCTGTTCCTTCAAACACTAGTGCTTAGGAAATCTATTGGAGGCAGAAGCAGTCAAGGGTAGCCTAGGGTTAGGGTTAGGCTTAGGGTTAGGCTTAGGGTACGGCTTAGGGTACGGGTTCGGGGAGGGGTTCGGGTTCGGCGTAGGGTATGGGTTAGGGTTAGGGTTAGTGTTAGGGTTAGGGCTCGGTTTAGGGTACGGGTTAGGATTAGGGTACGTGTTAGGGTTAGGGTAGGTGTTAGGGTTAGGGTACGCGTTAGGGTTAGGGTAGTTATTAAACCTATCCCACTCTCTAGATACCCCTTAGCACGTAAAGGAATATTATTTGGGGGTCCAGCCATGGAGAAGAGTTTAGACACTAGGATAAAATAAGGAACACATACATTATAAAGAAATCACATTAGGATTCTCTTTTTAAGCTGTTCCTTAAAACACTAGTGCTTAGGAAATCTATTGGAGGCAGAAGCAGTCAAGGGTAGCCTAGGGTTAGGGTTAGGCTTACGGTTAGGGTTAGGGTACGGCTTAGGGTAGGGGTTCGGGGAGGGGTTCGGGTACGGCGTAGGGTATGGGTTAGGGTTAGGGTTAGGGTTAGTGTTAGGGTTAGGGCTCGGTTTAGGGTACGGGTTAGAAATCACATTAGGATTCTGTTTTTAAGCTGTTCCTTAAAACACTAGTTCTTAGGAAATCTATTGGAGACCGAAGCACTCAAGGGTAGCCTAGGGTTAGGGCTAGGCTTAGGGTTAGGCTTAGGGTACGGCTTAGGGTACGGGTTCGGCGTAGGGTATGGGTTTGGGTTAGGTTTAGGGTTAGTGGTAGGGTTAGGGATCGGTTTAGGGTACGGGTTAGGATTAGGGTACGTGTTAGGGTTAGGGTAGGGGTTAGGGTTAGGGTACGCGTTAGGGTTAGGGTAGTTATTAAACCTATCCCACTCTCTAGATACCCCTTAGCACGTAAAGGAATATTATTTGGGGGTCCAGCCATGGAGAAGAGTTTAGACACTAGGATAAAATAAGGAACACATACATTATAAAGAAATCACATTAGGATTCTCTTTTTAAGCTGTTCCTTCAAACACTAGTGCTTAGGAAATCTATTGGAAGCAGAAGCAGTCAAGGGTAGCCTAGGGTTAGGGTTAGGCTTAGGGTACGGCTTAGGGTACGGGTTAGGGTAGGGGTTCGCGGAGGGGTTCGGGTACGGCGTAGGGTATGGGTTAGGGTTAGGGTTAGTGTTAGGGTTAGGGCTCGGTTTAGGTTACGGGTTAGGATTAGGGTACGTGTTAGGGTTAGGGTAGGGGTTAGGGTTAGGGTACGCGTTAGGGTTAGGGTAGTTATTAAACCTATCCCACTCATTAGATACCCCTTAGCACGTAAAGGAATATTATTTGGGGGTCCAGCCATGGAGAAGAGTTTAGACACTATGATAAGATAAGGAACACACCCATTATAAAGAAATCACATTAGGATTCTCTTTTTAAGCTGTTCCTTCAAACACTAGTGCTTAGGAAATCTATTGGAGGCAGAAGCAGTCAAGGGTAGCCTAGGGTTAGGGTTAGGCTTAGGGTTAGGGTTAGGGTACGGCTTAGGGTTCGGGTACGGCGTAGGGTATGGGTTAGGGTTAGGGTTAGGGTTAGTGTTAGGGTTAGGGCTCGGTTTAGGGTACGGGTTAGGATTAGGGTACGTGTTAGGGTTAGGGTAGGGGTTAGGGTTAGGGTACGCGTTAGGGTTAGGGTAGTTATTAAACCTATCCCACTCTCTATATACCCCTTAGCACGTAAAGGAATATTATTTGGGGGTCCAGCCATGGAGAAGAGTTTAGACACTAGGATAAAATAAGGAACACATACATTATAAAGAAATCACATTAGGATTCTCTTTTTAAGCTGTTCCTTACAACACTAGTGCTTAGGAAATCTATTGGAGGCAGAAGCAGTCAAGGGTAGCCTAGGGTTAGGGTTAGGCTTAGGGTTAGGCTTAGGGTATGGCTTAGGGTACGGGTTTGGGGAGGGGTTCGGGTACGGCGTAGGGTATTGGTTAGGGTTAGGGTTAGGGTTAGTGTTAGGGTTAGGGCTCGGTTTAGGGTACGGGTTAGGATTAGGGTACGTGTTAGGGTTAGGGTAGGGGTTAGGGTTAGGGTACGGGTTAGGGTTAGGGTAGTTATTAAACCTATCCCACTCTCTAGATACCCCTTAGCACGTAAAGGAATATTATTTGGGGGTCCAGCCATGGAGAAGAATGTAGACACTAGGATAAAATAAGGAACACATACATTATAAAGAAATCACATTAGGATTCTCTTTTTAAGCTGTTCCTTCAAACACTAGTGCTTAGGAAATCTATTGGAGGCAGAAGCAGTCAAGGGTAGCCTAGGGTTAGGGTTAGGCTTAGGGTTAGGCTTAGGGTACGGCTTAGGGTACGGGTTCGGGGAGGGGTTCGGGTACGGCGTAGGGTATGGGTTAGGGTTAGGGTTAGGGTTAGTGTTAGGGTTAGGGCTCGGTTTACGGTACGGGTTAGGATTAAGGTACGTGTTAGGGTTAGGGTAGGTGTTAGGGTTAGGGTACGCGTTAGGGTTAGGGTAGTTATTAAACCTATCCCACTCTCTAGATACCCCTTAGCACGTAAAGGAATATTATTTGGGGGTCCAGCCATGGAGAAGAGTTTAGACACTAGGATAAAATAAGGAACACATACATTATAAAGAAATCACATTAGGATTCTCTTTTTAAGCTGTTCCTTAAAACACTAGTGCTTAGGAAATCTATTGGAGGCAGAAGCAGTCAAGGGTAGCCTAGGGTTAGGGTTAGGCTTAGGGTTAGGGTTAGGGTACGGCTTAGGGTAGGGGTTCGGGGAGGGGTTCGGGTACGGCGTAGGGTATGGGTTAGGGTTAGGGTTAGTGTTAGGGTTAGGGCTCGGTTTAGGGTACGGGTTAGGATTAGGGTACGTGTTAGGGTTAGGGTAGGTGTTAGGGTTAGGGTACGCGTTAGGGTTAGGGTAGTTATTAAACCTATCCCACTCTCTAGATACCCCTTAGCACGTAAAGGAATATTATTTGGGGGTCCAGCCATGGAGAAGAGTTTAGACACTAGGATAAAATAAGGAACACATACATTATAAAGAAATCACATTAGGATTCTCTTTTTAAGCTGTTCCTTAAAACACTAGTGCTTAGGAAATCTATTGGAGGCAGAAGCAGTCAAGGGTAGCCTAGGGTTAGGGTTAGGCTTAGGGTTAGGCTTAGTGTATGGCTTAGGGTACGGGTTCGGGGAGGGGTTCGGGTACGGCATTGGGTATGGGTTAGGGTTAGGGTTAGGGTGAGTGTTAGGGTTAGGGCTCGGTTTAGGGTATGGGTTAGGATTAGGGTACGTGTTAGGGTTAGGGTAGGTGTTAGGGTTAGGGTACGCGTTAGGTTTAGGGTAGTTATTAAACCTATCCCACTCTCTAGATACCCCTTAGCACGTAAAGGAATATTATTTGCGGGTCCAGCCTTGGAGAAGAGTTTAGACACTAGGATAAAATAAGGAACACATACATTATAAAGAAATCACATTAGGATTCTCTTTTTAAGCTGTTCCTTAAAACACTAGTGCTTAGGAAATCTATTGGAGGCAGAAGCAGTCAAGGGTAGCCTAGGGTTAGGGTTAGGCTTAGGGTTAGGCTTAGGGTACGGCTTAGGGTTCGGGTACGGCGTAGGGTATGGGTTAGGGTTAGGGTTAGTGTTAGGGTTAGGGCTCGGTTTAGGGTACGGGTTAGGATTAGGGTACGTGTTAGGGTTAGGGTAGGGGTTAGGGTTAGGGTACGCGTTAGGGTTAGGGTAGTTATTAAACCTATCCCACTCTCTAGATACCCCTTAGCACGTAAAGGAATATTATTTGGGGGTCCAGCCATGGAGAAGAGTTTAGACACTAGGATAAGATAAGGAACACATACATTATAAAGAAATCACATTAGGATTCTCTTTTTAAGCTGTTCCTTCAAACACTAGTGCTTAGGAAATCTATTGGAGGCAGAAGCAGTCAAGGGTAGCCTAGGGTTAGGGTTAGGCTTAGGGTTAGGCTTAGGGTATGGCTTAGGGTACGGGTTCGGGGAGGGGTTCGGGTACGGCGTAGGGTATGGGTTAGGGTTAGGGTTAGTGTTAGGGTTAGGGCTCGGTTTAGGTTACGGGTTAGGATTAGGGTACGTGTTAGGGTTAGGGTAGGTGTTAGGGTTAGGGTACGCGTTAGGGTTAGGGTAGTTATTAAACCTATCCCACTCTCTAGATACCCCTTAGCACGTGAAGGAATATTATTTGGGGGTCCAGCCATGGAGAAGAGTTTAGACACTAGGATAAAATAAGGAACACATACATTATAAAGAAATCACATTAGGATTCTCTTTTTAAGCTGTTCCTTAAAACACTAGTGCTTAGGAAATCTATTGGAGGCAGAAGCAGTCAAGGGTAGCCTAGGGTTAGGGTTAGGCTTAGGGTTAGGGTTAGGGTACGGCTTAGGGTAGGGGTTCGGGGAGGGGTTCGGGTACGGCGTAGGGTATGGGTTAGGGTTAGGGTTAGGGTTAGTGTTAGGGTTAGGGCTCGGTTTAGGGTACGGGTTAGGATTAGGGTACGTGTTAGGGGTTAGGGTAGGTGTTAGGGTTAGGGTACGCGTTAGGGTTAGGGTAGTTATTAAACCTATCCCACTCTCTAGATACCCCTTAGCACGTGAAGGAATATTATTTGGGGGTCCAGCCATGGAGAAGAGTTTAGACACTAGGATAAAATAAGGAACACATACATTATAAAGAAATCACATTAGGATTCTCTTTTTAAGCTGTTCCTTCAAACACTAGTGCTTAGGAAATCTATTGGAGGCAGAAGCAGTCAAGGGTAGCCTAGGGTTAGGGTTAGGCTTAGGGTTAGGCTTAGGGTACGGCTTAGGGTAGGGGTTCGGGGAGGGGTTCGGGTACGGCGTAGGGTATGGGTTAAGGGTTAGGGTTAGGGTTAGTGTTAGGGTTAGGGCTCGGTTTAGGGTACGGGTTAGGATTAGGGTACGTGTTAGGGTTAGGGTAGGGGTTAGGGTTAGGGTACGCGTTAGGGTTAGGGTAGTTATTAAACCTATCCCACTCTCTAGATACCCCTTAGCACGTAAAGGAATATTATTTGGGGGTCCAGCCATGGAGAAGAGTTTAGACACTAGGATAAGATAAGGAACACACCCATTATAAAGAAATCACATTAGGATTCTCTTTTTAAGCTGTTCCTTACAACACTAGTGCTTAGGAAATCTATTGGAGGCAGAAGCAGTCAAGGGTAGCCTAGGGTTAGGGTTAGGCTTAGGGTTAGGCTTAAGGTACGGCTTAGGGTACGGGTTTGGGGAGGGTTCGGGTACGGCGTAGGGTATGGGTTAGGGTTAGGGTTAGGGTTAGTGTTAGGGTTAGGGCTCGGTTTAGGGTACGGGTTAGGATTAGGGTACGTGTTAGGGTTAGGGTAGGGGTTAGGGTTAGGGTACGCGTTAGGGTTAGGGTAGTTATTAAACCTATCCCACTCTCTAGATACCCCTTAGCACGTAAAGGAATATTATTTGGGGGTCCAGCCATGGAGAAGAGTTTAGACACTAGGATAAAATAAGGAACACATACATTATAAAGAAATCACATTAGGATTCTCTTTTTAAGCTGTTCCTTAAAACACTAGTGCTTAGGAAATCTATTGGAGGCAGAAGCAGTCAAGGGTAGCCTAGGGTTAGGGTTAGGCTTAGGGTTAGGGTTAGGGTACGGCTTAGGGTAGGGGTTCGGGGAGGGGTTCGGGTACGGCGTAGGGTATGGGTTAGGGTTAGGGTTAGGGTTAGTGTTAGGGTTAGGGCTCGGTTTAGGGTACGGGTTAGGATTAGGGTACGTGTTAGGGTTAGGATAGGGGTTAGGGTTAGGGTACGCGTTAGGGTTAGGGTAGTTATTAAACCTATCCCACTCTCTAGATACCCCTTAGCACGTAAAGGAATATTATTTGGGGGTCCAGCCATGGAGAAGAGTTTAGACACTAGGATAAGATAAGGAACACACCCATTATAAAGAAATCACATTAGGATTCTCTTTTTAAGCTGTTCCTTCAAACACTAAAGCTTAGGAAATCTATTGGAGGCAGAAGCAGTCAAGGGTAGCCTAGGGTTAGGGTTAGGCTTAGGGTTAGGGTTAGGGTACGGCTTAGGGTTCGGGTACGGCGTAGGGTATGGGTTAGGGTTAGGGTTAGGGTTAGTGTTAGGGTTAGGGCTCGGTTTAGGGTACGGGTTAGGATTAGGGTACGTGTTAGGGTTAGGGTAGGTGTTAGGGTTAGGGTACGCGTTAGGGTTAGGGTAGTTATTAAACCTATCCCACTCTCTAGATACCCCTTACCACGTAAAGGAATATTATTTGGGGGTCCAGCCATGGAGAAGAGTTTAGACACTAGGATAAGATAAGGAACACATACATTATAAAGAAATCACATTAGGATTCTCTTTTTAAGCTGTTCCTTCAAACACTAGTGCTTAGGAAATCTATTGGAGGCAGAAGCAGTCAAGGGTAGCCTAGGGTTAGGGTTAGGCTTAGGGTTAGGGTTAGGGTACGGCTTAGGGTAGGGGTTCGGGGAGGGGTTCGGGTACGGCGTAGGGTATGGGTTAGGGTTAGGGTTAGGGTTAGTGTTAGGGTTAGGGCTCGGTTTAGGGTACGGGTTAGGATTAGGGTACGTGTTAGGGTTAGGGTAGGTGTTAGGGTTAGGGTACGCAAGGGTAGTTATTAAACCTATCCCACTCTCTAGATACCCCTTAGCACGTAAAGGAATATTATTTGGGGGTCCAGCCATGGAGAAGAGTTTAGACACTAGGATAAGATAAGGAACACACCCATTATAAAGAAATCACATTAGGATTCTCTTTTTAAGCTGTTCCTTCAAACACTAGTGCTTAGGAAATCTATTGGAGGCAGAAGCAGTCAAGGGTAGCCTAGGGTTAGGGTTAGGCTTAGGGTTAGGCTTAGGGTACGGCTTAGGGTTCGGGTACGGCGTAGGGTATGGGTTAGGGTTAGGGTTAGGGTTAGTGTTAGGGTTAGGGCTCGGTTTAGGGTACGGGTTAGGATTAGGGTACGTGTTAGGGTTAGGGTAGGGGTTAGGGTTAGGGTACGCGTTAGGGTTAGGGTCGTTATTAAACCTATCCCACTCTCTAGATACCCCTTAGCACGTAAAGGAATATTATTTGGGGGTCCAGCCATGGAGAAGAGTTTAGACACTAGGATAAGATAAGGAACACACCCATTATAAAGAAATCACATTAGGATTCTCTTTTTAAGCTGTTCCTTCAAACACTAAAGCTTAGGAAATCTATTGGAGGCAGAAGCAGTCAAGGGTAGCCTAGGGTTAGGGTTAGGCTTAGGGTTAGGGTTAGGGTACGGCTTAGGGTTCGGGTACGGCGTAGGGTATGGGTTAGGGTTAGGGTTAGGGTTAGTGTTAGGGTTAGGGCTCGGTTTAGGGTACGGGTTAGGATTAGGGTACGTGTTAGGGTTAGGGTAGGTGTTAGGGTTAGGGTACGCGTTAGGGTTAGGGTAGTTATTAAACCTATCCCACTCTCTAGATACCCCTTACCACGTAAAGGAATATTATTTGGGGGTCCAGCCATGGAGAAGAGTTTAGACACTAGGATAAGATAAGGAACACATACATTATAAAGAAATCACATTAGGATTCTCTTTTTAAGCTGTTCCTTCAAACACTAGTGCTTAGGAAATCTATTGGAGGCAGAAGCAGTCAAGGGTAGCCTAGGGTTAGGGTTAGCTTAGGGTTAGGGTTTGGGTACGGCTTAGGGTAGGGGTTCGGGGAGGGGTTCGGGTACGGCGTAGGGTATGGGTTAGGGTTAGGGTTAGGGTTAGTGTTAGGGTTAGGGCTCGGTTTAGGGTACGGGTTAGGATTAGGGTACGTGTTAGGGTTAGGTAGGTGTTAGGGTTAGGGTACGCGTTAGGGTTAGGGTAGTTATTAAACCTATCCCACTCTCTAGATACCCCTTAGCACGTAAAGGAATATTATTTGGGGGTCCAGCCATGGAGAAGAGTTTAGACACTAGGATAAGATAAGGAACACACCCATTATAAAGAAATCACATTAGGATTCTCTTTTTAAGCTGTTCCTTCAAACACTAGTGCTTAGGAAATCTATTGGAGGCAGAAGCAGTCAAGGGTAGCCTAGGGTTAGGGTTAGGCTTAGGGTTAGGCTTAGGGTACGGCTTAGGGTTCGGGTACGGCGTAGGGTATGGGTTAGGGTTAGGGTTAGTGTTAGGGTTAGGGCTCGGTTTAGGGTACGGGTTAGGATTAGGGTACGTGTTAGGGTTAGGGTAGGTGTTAGGGTTAGGGTACGCGTTAGGGTTAGGGTAGTTATTAAACCTATCCCACTCTCTAGATACCCCTTAGGACGTAAAGGAATATTATTTGCGGGTCCAGCCATGGAGAAGAGTTTAGACACTAGGATAAAATAAGGAACACATACATTATAAAGAAATCACATTAGGATTCTCTTTTTAAGCTGTTCCTTAAAACACTAGTGCTTAGGAAATCTATTGGAGGCAGAAGCAGTCAAGGGTAGCCTAGGGTTAGGGTTAGGCTTAGGGTTAGGCTTAGGGTACGGCTTAGGGTTCGGGTACGGCGTAGGGTATGGGTTAGGGTTAGGGTTAGGGTTAGTGTTAGGGTTAGGGCTCGGTTTAGGGTACGGGTTAGGATTAGGGTACGTGTTAGGGTTAGGGTAGGTGTTAGGGGCTTAGGGTACGCGTTAGGGTTAGGGTAGTTATTAAACCTATCCCACTCTCTAGATACCCCTTAGCACGTAAAGGAATATTATTTGGGGGTCCAGCCATGGAGAAGAGTTTAGACACTAGGATAAAATAAGGAACACATACATTATAAAGAAATCACATTAGGATTCTCTTTTTAAGCTGTTCCTTAAAACACTAGTGCTTAGGAAATCTATTGGAGGCAGAAGCAGTCAAGGGTAGCCTAGGGTTAGGGTTAGGCTTACGGTTAGGGTTAGGGTACGGCTTAGGGTAGGGGTTCGGGGAGGGGTTCGGGTACGGCGTAGGGTATGGGTTAGGGTTAGGGTTAGGGTTAGTGTTAGGGTTAGGGCTCGTTTAGGGTACGGGTTAGAAATCACATTAGGATTCTGTTTTTAAGCTGTTCCTTAAACACTAGTTCTTAGGAAATCTATTGGAGACCGAAGCACTCAAGGGTAGCCTAGGGTTAGGGCTAGGCTTAGGGTTAGGCTTAGGGTACGGCTTAGGGTACGGGTTCGGCGTAGGGTATGGGTTTGGGTTAGGTTTAGGGTTAGTGGTAGGGTTAGGGATCGGTTTAGGGTACGGGTTAGGATTAGGGTACGTGTTAGGGTTAGGGTAGGGGTTAGGGTTAGGGTACGCGTTAGGGTTAGGGTAGTTATTAAACCTATCCCACTCTCTAGATACCCCTTAGCACGTAAAGGAATATTATTTGGGGGTCCAGCCATGGAGAAGAGTTTAGACACTAGGATAAAATAAGGAACACATACATTATAAAGAAATCACATTAGGATTCTCTTTTTAAGCTGTTCCTTCAAACACTAGTGCTTAGGAAATCTATTGGAGGCAGAAGCAGTCAAGGGTAGCCTAGGGTTAGGGTTAGGCTTAGGGTACGGCTTAGGGTACGGGTTAGGGTAGGGGTTCGCGGAGGGGTTCGGGTACGGCGTAGGGTATGGGTTAGGGTTAGGGTTAGTGTTAGGGTTAGGGCTCGGTTTAGGGTACGGGTTAGGATTAGGGTACGTGTTAGGGTTAGGGTAGGGGTTAGGGTTAGGGTACGCGTTAGGGTTAGGGTAGTTATTAAACCTATCCCACTCTCTAGATACCCCTTAGCACGTAAAGGAATATTATTTGGGGGTCCAGCCATGGAGAAGAGATTAGACACTAGGATAAGATAAGGAACACACCCATTATAAAGAAATCACATTAGGATTCTCTTTTTAAGCTGTTCCTTCAAACACTAGTGCTTAGGAAATCTATTGGAGGCAGAAGCAGTCAAGGGTAGCCTAGGGTTAGGGTTAGGCTTAGGGTTAGGGTTAGGGTACGGCTTAGGGTTCGGGTACGGCGTAGGGTATGGGTTAGGGTTAGGGTTAGGGTTAGTGTTAGGGTTAGGGCTCGGTTTAGGGTACGGGTTAGGATTAGGGTACGTGTTAGGGTTAGGGTAGGGGTTAGGGTTAGGGTACGCGTTAGGGTTAGGGTAGTTATTAAACCTATCCCACTCTCTAGATACCCCTTAGCACGTAAAGGAATATTATTTGGGGGTCCAGCCATGGAGAAGAGTTTAGACACTAGGATAAAATAAGGAACACATACATTATAAAGAAATCACATTAGGATTCTCTTTTTAAGCTGTTCCTTACAACACTAGTGCTTAGGAAATCTATTGGAGGCAGAAGCAGTCAAGGGTAGCCTAGGGTTAGGGTTAGGCTTAGGGTTAGGCTTAGGGTATGGCTTAGGGTACGGGTTTGGGGAGGGGTTCGGGTACGGCGTAGGGTATTGGTTAGGGTTAGGGTTAGGGTTAGTGTTAGGGTTAGGCTCGGTTTAGGGTACGGGTTAGGATTAGGGTACGTGTTAGGGTTAGGGTAGGGGTTAGGGTTAGGGTACGCGTTAGGGTTAGGGTAGTTATTAAACCTATCCCACTCTCTAGATACCCCTTAGCACGTAAAGGAATATTATTTGGGGGTCCAGCCATGGAGAAGAGTTTAGACACTAGGATAAAATAAGGAACACATACATTATAAAGAAATCACATTAGGATTCTCTTTTTAAGCTGTTCCTTAAAACACTAGTGCTTAGGAAATCTATTGGAGGCAGAAGCAGTCAAGGGTAGCCTAGGGTTAGGGTTAGGCTTAGGGTTAGGGTTAGGGTACGGCTTAGGGTAGGGGTTCGGGGAGGGGTTCGGGTACGGTGTAGGGTATGGGTTAGGGTTAGGGTTAGTGTTAGGGTTAGGGCTCGATTTAGGGTACGGGTTAGGATTAGGGTACGTGTTAGGGTTAGGGTAGGTGTTAGGGTTAGGGTACGCGTTAGGGTTAGGGTAGTTATTAAACCTATCCCACTCTCTAGATACCCCTTAGCACGTAAAGGAATATTATTTGGGGGTCCAGCCATGGAGAAGAGTTTAGACACTAGGATAAAATAAGGAACACATACATTATAAAGAAATCACATTAGGATTCTCTTTTTAAGCTGTTCCTTAAAACACTAGTGCTTAGGAAATCTATTGGAGGCAGAAGCAGTCAAGGGTAGCCTAGGGTTAGGGTTAGGCTTAGGGTTAGGCTTAGGGTATGGCTTAGGGTAGGGGTTCGGGGAGGGGTTCGGGTACGGCATTGGGTATGGTTAGGGTTAGGGTTAGGGTGAGTGTTAGGGTTAGGGCTCGGTTTAGGGTATGGGTTAGGATTAGGGTACGTGTTAGGGTTAGGGTAGGTGTTAGGGTTAGGGTACGCGTTAGGGTTAGGGTAGTTATTAAACCTATCCCACTCTCTAGATACCCCTTAGCACGTAAAGGAATATTATTTGCGGGTCCAGCCTTGGAGAAGAGTTTAGACACTAGGATAAAATAAGGAACACATACATTATAAAGAAATCACATTAGGATTCTCTTTTTAAGCTGTTCCTTAAAACACTAGTGCTTAGGAAATCTATTGGAGGCAGAAGCAGTCAAGGGTAGCCTAGGGTTAGGGTTAGGCTTAGGGTTAGGCTTAGGGTACGGCTTAGGGTTCGGGTACGGCGTAGGGTATGGGTTAGGGTTAGGGTTAGTGTTAGGGTTAGGGCTCGGTTTAGGGTACGGGTTAGGATTAGGGTACGTGTTAGGGTTAGGGTAGGGGTTAGGGTTAGGGTACGCGTTAGGGTTAGGGTAGTTATTAAACCTATCCCACTCTCTAGATACCCCTTAGCACGTAAAGGAATATTATTTGGGGGTCCAGCCATGGAGAAGAGTTTAGACACTAGGATAAGATAAGGAACACATACATTATAAAGAAATCACATTAGGATTCTCTTTTTAAGCTGTTCCTTCAAACACTAGTGCTTAGGAAATCTATTGGAGGCAGAAGCAGTCAAGGGTAGCCTAGGGTTAGGGTTAGGCTTAGGGTTAGGCTTAGGGTATGGCTTAGGGTACGGGTTCGGGGAGGGGTTCGGGTACGGCGTAGGGTATGGGTTAGGGTTAGGGTTAGGGTTAGTGTTAGGGTTAGGGCTCGGTTTAGGTTACGGGTTAGGATTAGGGTACGTGTTAGGGTTAGGGTAGGTGTTAGGGTTAGGGTACGCGTTAGGGTTAGGGTAGTTATTAAACCTATCCCACTCTCTAGATACCCCTTAGCACGTGAAGGAATATTATTTGGGGGTCCAGCCATGGAGAAGAGTTTAGACACTAGGATAAAATAAGGAACACATACATTATAAAGAAATCACATTAGGATTCTCTTTTTAAGCTGTTCCTTAAAACACTAGTGCTTAGGAAATCTATTGGAGGCAGAAGCAGTCAAGGGTAGCCTAGGGTTAGGGTTAGGCTTAGGGTTAGGGTTAGGGTACGGCTTAGGGTAGGGGTTCGGGGAGGGGTTCGGGTACGGCGTAGGGTATGGGTTAGGGTTAGGGTTAGGGTTAGTGTTAGGGTTAGGGCTCGGTTTAGGGTACGGGTTAGGATTAGGGTACGTGTTAGGGTTAGGGTAGGTGTTAGGGTTAGGGTACGCGTTAGGGTTAGGGTAGTTATTAAACCTATCCCACTCTCTAGATACCCCTTAGCACGTGAAGGAATATTATTTGGGGGTCCAGCCATGGAGAAGAGTTTAGACACTAGGATAAAATAAGGAACACATACATTATAAAGAAATCACATTAGGATTCTCTTTTTAAGCTGTTCCTTCAAACACTAGTGCTTAGGAAATCTATTGGAGGCAGAAGCAGTCAAGGGTAGCCTAGGGTTAGGGTTAGGCTTAGGGTTAGGGTTAGGGTACGGCTTAGGGTAGGGGTTCGGGGAGGGGTTCGGGTACGGCGTAGGGTATGGGTTAGGGTTAGGGTTAGGGTTAGTGTTAGGGTTAGGGCTCGGTTTAGGGTACGGGTTAGGATTAGGGTACGTGTTAGGGTTAGGGTAGGGGTTAGGGTTAGGGTACGCGTTAGGGTTAGGGTAGTTATTAAACCTATCCCACTCTCTAGATACCCCTTAGCACGTAAAGGAATATTATTTGGGGGTCCAGCCATGGAGAAGAGTTTAGACACTAGGATAAGATAAGGAACACACCCATTATAAAGAAATCACATTAGGATTCTCTTTTTAAGCTGTTCCTTACAACACTAGTGCTTAGGAAATCTATTGGAGGCAGAAGCAGTCAAGGGTAGCCTAGGGTTAGGGTTAGGCTTAGGGTTAGGCTTAAGGTACGGCTTAGGGTACGGGTTTGGGGAGGGGTTCGGGTACGGCGTAGGGTATGGGTTAGGGTTAGGGTTAGGGTTAGTGTTAGGGTTAGGGCTCGGTTTAGGGTACGGGTTAGGATTAGGGTACGTGTTAGGGTTAGGGTAGGGGTTAGGGTTAGGGTACGCGTTAGGGTTAGGGTAGTTATTAAACCTATCCCACTCTCTAGATACCCCTTAGCACGTAAAGGAATATTATTTGGGGGTCCAGCCATGGAGAAGAGTTTAGACACTAGGATAAAATAAGGAACACATACATTATAAAGAAATCACATTAGGATTCTCTTTTTAAGCTGTTCCTTAAAACACTAGTGCTTAGGAAATCTATTGGAGGCAGAAGCAGTCAAGGGTAGCCTAGGGTTAGGGTTAGGCTTAGGGTTAGGGTTAGGGTACGGCTTAGGGTAGGGGTTCGGGGAGGGGTTCGGGTACGGCGTAGGGTATGGGTTAGGGTTAGGGTTAGGGTTAGTGTTAGGGTTAGGGCTCGGTTTAGGGTACGGGTTAGGATTAGGGTACGTGTTAGGGTTAGGATAGGGGTTAGGGTTAGGGTACGCGTTAGGGTTAGGGTAGTTATTAAACCTATCCCACTCTCTAGATACCCCTTAGCACGTAAAGGAATATTATTTGGGGGTCCAGCCATGGAGAAGAGTTTAGACACTAGGATAAGATAAGGAACACACCCATTATAAAGAAATCACATTAGGATTCTCTTTTTAAGCTGTTCCTTCAAACACTAAAGCTTAGGAAATCTATTGGAGGCAGAAGCAGTCAAGGGTAGCCTAGGGTTAGGGTTAGGCTTAGGGTTAGGGTTAGGGTACGGCTTAGGGTTCGGGTACGGCGTAGGGTATGGGTTAGGGTTAGGGTTAGGGTTAGGGTTAGTGTTAGGGTTAGGGCTCGGTTTAGGGTACGGGTTAGGATTAGGGTACGTGTTAGGGTTAGGGTAGGTGTTAGGGTTAGGGTACGCGTTAGGGTTAGGGTAGTTATTAAACCTATCCCACTCTCTAGATACCCCTTACCACGTAAAGGAATATTATTTGGGGGTCCAGCCATGGAGAAGAGTTTAGACACTAGGATAAGATAAGGAACACATACATTATAAAGAAATCACATTAGGATTCTCTTTTTAAGCTGTTCCTTCAAACACTAGTGCTTAGGAAATCTATTGGAGGCAGAAGCAGTCAAGGGTAGCCTAGGGTTAGGGTTAGGCTTAGGGTTAGGGTTAGGGTACGGCTTAGGGTAGGGGTTTGGGGAGGGGTTCAGGTACGGCGTAGGGTATGGGTTAGGGTTAGGGTTAGGGTTAGTGTTAGGGTTAGGGCTCGGTTTAGGGTACGGGTTAGGATTAGGGTATGTGTTAGGGTTAGGGTAGGTGTTAGGGTTAGGGTACGCGTTAGGGTTAGGGTAGTTATTAAACCTATCCCACTCTCTAGATACCCCTTAGCACGTAAAGGAATATTATTTGGGGGTCCAGCCATGGAGAAGAGTTTAGACACTAGGATAAGATAAGGAACACACCCATTATAAAGAAATCACATTAGGATTCTCTTTTTAAGCTGTTCCTTCAAACACTAGTGCTTAGGAAATCTATTGGAGGCAGAAGCAGTCAAGGGTAGCCTAGGGTTAGGGTTAGGCTTAGGGTTGGGCTTAGGGTACGGCTTAGGGTTCGGGTACGGCGTAGGGTATGGGTTAGGGTTAGGGTTAGGGTTAGTGTTAGGGTTAGGGCTCGGTTTAGGGTACGGGTTAGGATTAGGGTACGTGTTAGGGTTAGGGTAGGGGTTAGGGTTAGGGTACGCGTTAGGGTTAGGGTCGTTATTAAACCTATCCCACTCTCTAGATACCCCTTAGCACGTAAAGGAATATTATTTGGGGGTCCAGCCATGGAGAAGAGTTTAGACACTAGGATAAGATAAGGAACACACCCATTATAAAGAAATCACATTAGGATTCTCTTTTTAAGCTGTTCCTTCAAACACTAAAGCTTAGGAAATCTATTGGAGGCAGAAGCAGTCAAGGGTAGCCTAGGGTTAGGGTTAGGCTTAGGGTTAGGGTTAGGGTACGGCTTAGGGTTCGGGTACGGCGTAGGGTATGGGTTAGGGTTAGGGTTAGTGTTAGGGTTAGGGCTCGGTTTAGGGTACGGGTTAGGATTAGGGTACGTGTTAGGGTTAGGGTAGGTGTTAGGGTTAGGGTACGCGTTAGGGTTAGGGTAGTTATTAAACCTATCCCACTCTCTAGATACCCCTTACCACGTAAAGGAATATTATTTGGGGGTCCAGCCATGGAGAAGAGTTTAGACACTAGGATAAGATAAGGAACACATACATTATAAAGAAATCACATTAGGATTCTCTTTTTAAGCTGTTCCTTCAAACACTAGTGCTTAGGAAATCTATTGGAGGCAGAAGCAGTCAAGGGTAGCCTAGGGTTAGGGTTAGGCTTAGGGTTAGGGTTAGGGTACGGCTTAGGGTAGGGGTTCGGGGAGGGGTTCGGGTACGGCGTAGGGTATGGGTTAGGGTTAGGGTTAGGGTTAGTGTTAGGGTTAGGGCTCGGTTTAGGGTACGGGTTAGGATTAGGGTACGTGTTAGGGTTAGGGTAGGTGTTAGGGTTAGGGTACGCGTTAGGGTTAGGGTAGTTATTAAACCTATCCCACTCTCTAGATACCCCTTAGCACGTAAAGGAATATTATTTGGGGGTCCAGCCATGGAGAAGAGTTTAGACACTAGGATAAGATAAGGAACACACCCATTATAAAGAAATCACATTAGGATTCTCTTTTTAAGCTGTTCCTTCAAACACTAGTGCTTAGGAAATCTATTGGAGGCAGAAGCAGTCAAGGGTAGCCTAGGGTTAGGGTTAGGCTTAGGGTTAGGCTTAGGGTACGGCTTAGGGTTCGGGTACGGCGTAGGGTATGGGTTAGGGTTAGGGTTAGGGTTAGTGTTAGGGTTAGGGCTCGGTTTAGGGTACGGGTTAGGATTAGGGTACGTGTTAGGGTTAGGGTAGGTGTTAGGGTTAGGGTACGCGTTAGGGTTAGGGTAGTTATTAAACCTATCCCACTCTCTAGATACCCCTTAGGACGTAAAGGAATATTATTTGCGGGTCCAGCCATGGAGAAGAGTTTAGACACTAGGATAAAATAAGGAACACATACATTATAAAGAAATCACATTAGGATTCTCTTTTTAAGCTGTTCCTTAAAACACTAGTGCTTAGGAAATCTATTGGAGGCAGAAGCAGTCAAGGGTAGCCTAGGGTTAGGGTTAGGCTTAGGGTTAGGCTTAGGGTACGGCTTAGGGTTCGGGTACGGCGTAGGGTATGGGTTAGGGTTAGGGTTAGGGTTAGTGTTAGGGTTAGGGCTCGGTTTAGGGTACGGGTTAGGATTAGGGTACGTGTTAGGGTTAGGGTAGGTGTTAGGCTTAGGGTAGGCGTTAGGGTTAGGGTAGTTATTAAACCTATCCCACTCTCTAGATACCCCTTAGCACGTAAAGGAATATTATTTGGGGGTCCAGCCATGGAGAAGAGTTTAGACACTAGGATAAAATAAGGAACACATACATTATAAAGAAATCACATTAGGATTCTCTTTTTAAGCTGTTCCTTCAAACACTAGTGCTTAGGAAATCTATTGGAGGCAGAAGCAGTCAAGGGTAGCCTAGGGTTAGGGTTAGGATTAGGGTTAGGCTTAGGGTACGGCTTAGGGTACGGGTTCGGGGAGGGGTTCGGGTACGGCGTAGGGTATGGGTTAGGGTTAGGGTTAGGGTTAGTGTTAGGGTTAGGGCTCGGTTTAGGGTACGGGTTAGGATTAGGGTACATGTTAGGGTTAGGGTAGGTGTTAGGGTTAGGGTACGCGTTAGGGTTAGGGTAGTTATTAAACCTATCCCACTCTCTAGATACCCCTTAGCACATGAAGGAATATTATTTGGGGGTCCAGCCATGGAGAAGAGTTTAGACACTAGGATAAAATAAGGAACACATACATTATAAAGAAATCACATTAGGATTCTCTTTTTAAGCTGTTCCTTACAACACTAGTGCTTAGGAAATCTATTGGAGGCAGAAGCAGTCAAGGGTAGCCTAGGGTTAGGGTTAGGCTTAGGGTTAGGCTTAAGGTACGGCTTAGGGTACGGGTTTGGGGAGGGGTTCGGGTACGGCGTAGGGTATGGGTTAGGGTTAGGGTTAGGGTTAGTGTTAGGGTTAGGGCTCGGTTTAGGGTACGGGTTAGGATTAGGGTACGTGTTAGGGTTAGGGTAGGGGTTAGGGTTAGGGTACGCGTTAGGGTTAGGGTAGTTATTAAACCTATCCCACTCTCTAGATACCCCTTAGCACGTAAAGGAATATTATTTGGGGGTCCAGCCATGGAGAAGAGTTTAGACACTAGGATAAAATAAGGAACACATACATTATAAAGAAATCACATTAGGATTCTCTTTTTAAGCTGTTCCTTCAAACACTAGTGCTTAGGAAATCTATTGGAGGCAGAAGCAGTCAAGGGTAGCCTAGGGTTAGGGTTAGGCTTAGGGTTAGGGTTAGGGTACGGCTTAGGGTAGGGGTTCGGGGAGGGGTTCGGGTACGGCGTAGGGTATGGGTTAGGGTTAGGGTTAGGGTTAGTGTTAGGGTTAGGGCTCGGTTTAGGGTACGGGTTAGGATTAGGGTACGTGTTAGGGTTAGGATAGGGGTTAGGGTTAGGGTACGCGTTAGGGTTAGGGTAGTTATTAAACCTATCCCACTCTCTAGATACCCCTTAGCACGTAAAGGAATATTATTTGGGGGTCCAGCCATGGAGAAGAGTTTAGACACTAGGATAAGATAAGGAAAACACCCATTATAAAGAAATCACATTAGGATTCTCTTTTTAAGCTGTTCCTTCAAACACTAAAGCTTAGGAAATCTATTGGAGGCAGAAGCAGTCAAGGGTAGCCTAGGGTTAGGGTTAGGCTTAGGGTTAGGGTTAGGGTACGGCTTAGGGTTCGGGTACGGCGTAGGGTATGTGTTAGGGTTAGGGTTAGGGTTAGGGTTAGGGTTAGGGCTCGGTTTAGGGTAAGAGTTAGGATTAGGGTACGTGTTAGGGTTAGGGTAGGTGTTAGGGTTAGGGTACGCGTTAGGGTTAGGGTAGTTATTAAAACTATCCCACTCTCTAGATACCCCTTACCACGTAAAGGAATATTATTTGGGGGTCCAGCCATGGAGAAGAGTTTAGACACTAGGATAAGATAAGGAACACATACATTATAAAGAAATCACATTAGGATTCTCTTTTTAAGCTGTTCCTTCAAACACTAGTGCTTAGGAAATCTATTGGAGGCAGAAGCAGTCAAGGGTAGCCTAGGGTTAGGGTTAGGCTTAGGGTTAGGGTTAGGGTATGGCTTAGGGTAGGGGTTCGGGAAGGGGTTCGGGTACGGCGTAGGGTATGGGTTAGGGTTAGGGTTAGGGTTAGTGTTAGGGTTAGGGCTCGGTTTAGGGTACGGGTTAGGATTAGGGTACGTGTTAGGGTTAGGGTAGGGGTTAGGGTTAGGGTACGCGTTAGGGTTAGGGTAGTTATTAAACCTATCCCACTCTCTAGATACCCCTTAGCACGTAAAGGAATATTTTTTGGGGGTCCAGCCATGGAGAAGAGTTTAGACACTAGGATAAGATAAGGAACACATACATTATAAAGAAATCACATTAGGATTCTCTTTTTAAGCTGTTCCTTCAAACACTAGTGCTTAGGAAATCTATTGGAGGCAGAAGCAGTCAAGGGTAGCCTAGGGTTAGGGTTAGGCTTAGGGTACGGCTTAGGGTACGGCTTAGGGTTCGGGTACGGCATAGGGTATGGGTTAGGGTTAGGGTTAGTGTTAGGGTTAGGGCTCGGTTTAGGGTACGGGTTAGGATTAGGGTACGTGTTAGGGTTAGGGTAGGGGTTAGGGTTAGGGTACGCGTTAGGGTTAGGGTAGTTATTAAACCTATCCCACTCTCTAGATACCCCTTAGCACGTAAAGGAATATTTTTTGGGGGTCCAGCCATGGAGAAGAGTTTAGACACTAGGATAAGATAAGGAACACATACATTATAAAGAAATCACATTAGGATTCTCTTTTTAAGCTGTTCCTTCAAACACTAGTGCTTAGGAAATCTATTGGAGGCAGAAGCAGTCAAGGGTAGCCTAGGGTTAGGGTTAGGCTTAGGGTTAGGGTTAGGGTACGGCTTAGGGTAGGGGTTCGGGGAGGGGTTCGGGTACGGCGTAGGGTATGGGTTAGGGTTAGGGTTAGGGTTAGTGTTAGGGTTAGGGCTCGGTTTAGGGTACGGGTTAGGATTAGGGTACGTGTTAGGGTTAGGATAGGGGTTAGGGTTAGGGTACGCGTTAGGGTTAGGGTAGTTATTAAACCTATCCCACTCTCTAGATACCCCTTAGCACGTAAAGGAATATTATTTGGGGGTCCAGCCATGGAGAAGAGTTTAGACACTAGGATAAGATAAGGAAAACACCCATTATAAAGAAATCACATTAGGATTCTCTTTTTAAGCTGTTCCTTCAAACACTAAAGCTTAGGAAATCTATTGGAGGCAGAAGCAGTCAAGGGTAGCCTAGGGTTAGGGTTAGGCTTAGGGTTAGGGTTAGGGTACGGCTTAGGGTTCGGGTACGGCGTAGGGTATGTGTTAGGGTTAGGGTTAGGGTTAGGGTTAGGGTTAGGGCTCGGTTTAGGGTAAGAGTTAGGATTAGGGTACGTGTTAGGGTTAGGGTAGGTGTTAGGGTTAGGGTACGCGTTAGGGTTAGGGTAGTTATTAAAACTATCCCACTCTCTAGATACCCCTTACCACGTAAAGGAATATTATTTGGGGGTCCAGCCATGGAGAAGAGTTTAGACACTAGGATAAGATAAGGAACACATACATTATAAAGAAATCACATTAGGATTCTCTTTTTAAGCTGTTCCTTCAAACACTAGTGCTTAGGAAATCTATTGGAGGCAGAAGCAGTCAAGGGTAGCCTAGGGTTAGGGTTAGGCTTAGGGTTAGGGTTAGGGTATGGCTTAGGGTAGGGGTTCGGGAAGGGGTTCGGGTACGGCGTAGGGTATGGGTTAGGGTTAGGGTTAGGGTTAGTGTTAGGGTTAGGGCTCGGTTTAGGGTACGGGTTAGGATTAGGGTACGTGTTAGGGTTAGGGTAGGGGTTAGGGTTAGGGTACGCGTTAGGGTTAGGGTAGTTATTAAACCTATCCCACTCTCTAGATACCCCTTAGCACGTAAAGGAATATTTTTTGGGGGTCCAGCCATGGAGAAGAGTTTAGACACTAGGATAAGATAAGGAACACATACATTATAAAGAAATCACATTAGGATTCTCTTTTTAAGCTGTTCCTTCAAACACTAGTGCTTAGGAAATCTATTGGAGGCAGAAGCAGTCAAGGGTAGCCTAGGGTTAGGGTTAGGCTTAGGGTTAGGGTTAGGGTATGGCTTAGGGTAGGGGTTCGGGAAGGGGTTCGGGTACGGCGTAGGGTATGGGTTAGGGTTAGGGTTAGGGTTAGTGTTAGGGTTAGGGCTCGGTTTAGGGTACGGGTTAGGATTAGGGTACGTGTTAGGGTTAGGGTAGGGGTTAGGGTTAGGGTACGCGTTAGGGTTAGGGTAGTTATTAAACCTATCCCACTCTCTAGATACCCCTTAGCACGTAAAGGAATATTTTTTGGGGGTCCAGCCATGGAGAAGAGTTTAGACACTAGGATAAGATAAGGAACACATACATTATAAAGAAATCACATTAGGATTCTCTTTTTAAGCTGTTCCTTCAAACACTAGTGCTTAGGAAATCTATTGGAGGCAGAAGCAGTCAAGGGTAGCCTAGGGTTAGGGTTAGGCTTAGGGTTAGGCTTAGGGTATGGCTTAGGGTACGGGTTCGGGGAGGGGTTCGGGTACGGCATAGGGTATGGGTTAGGGTTAGGGTTAGGGTTAGTGTTAGGGTTAGGGCTCGGTTTAGGGTACGGGTTAGGATTAGGGTACGTGTTAGGGTTAGGGTAGGTGTTAGGGTTAGGGTACGCGTTAGGGTTAGGGTAGTTATTAAACCTATCCCACTCTCTAGATACCCCTTAGCACGTAAAGGAATATTATTTGCGGGTCCAGCCATGGAGAAGAGTTTAGACACTAGGATAAAATAAGGAACACATACATTATAAAGAAATCACATTAGGATTCTCTTTTTAAGCTGTTCCTTAAAACACTAGTGCTTAGGAAATCTATTGGAGGCAGAAGCAGTCAAGGGTAGCCTAGGGTTAGGGTTAGGCTTAGGGTTAGGCTTAGGGTACGGCTTAGGGTTCGGGTATGGCGTAGGGTATGGGTTAGGGTTAGGGTTAGGGTTAGTGTTAGGGTTAGGGCTCGGTTTAGGGTACGGGTTAGGATTAGGGTACGTGTTAGGGTTAGGGTAGGGGTTAGGGTTAGGGTACGCGTTAGGGTTAGGGTAGTTATTAAACCTATCCCACTCTCTAGATACCCCTTAGCACGTAAAGGAATATTATTTGGGGGTCCAGCCATGGAGAAGAGTTTAGACACTAGGATAAAATAAGGAACACATACATTATAAAGAAATCACATTAGGATTCTCTTTTTAAGCTGTTCCTTACAACACTAGTGCTTAGGAAATCTATTGGAGGCAGAAGCAGTCAAGGGTAGCCTAGGGTTAGGGTTAGGCTTAGGGTTAGGCTTAGGGTACGGCTTAGGGTACGGGTTTGGGGAGGGGTTCGGGTACGGCGTAGGGTATTGGTTAGGGTTAGGGTTAGGGTTAGTGTTAGGGTTAGGGCTCGGTTTAGGGTACGGGTTAGGATTAGGGTACGTGTTAGGGTCAGGGTAGGGGTTAGGGTTAGGGTACGCGTTAGGGTTAGGGTAGTTATTAAACCTATCCCACTCTCTAGATACCCCTTAGCACGTAAAGGAATATTATTTGGGGGTCCAGCCATGGAGAAGAGTTTAGACACTAGGATAAAATAAGGAACACATACATTATAAAGAAATCACATTAGGATTCTCTTTTTAAGCTGTTCCTTCAAACACTAGTGCTTAGGAAATCTATTGGAGGCAGAAGCAGTCAAGGGTAGCCTAGGGTTAGGGTTAGGCTTAGGGTTAGGCTTAGGGTACGGCTTAAGGTACGGGTTCGGGGAGGGGTTCGGGTACGGCGTAGGGTATGGGTTAGGGTTAGGGTTAGGGTTAGTGTTAGGGTTAGGGCTCGGTTTAGGGTACGGGTTAGGATTAGGGTACGTGTTAGGGTTAGGGTAGGTGTTAGGGTTAGGGTACGCGTTAGGGTTAGGGTAGTTATTAAACCTATCCCACTCTCTAGATACCCCTTAGGACGTAAAGGAATATTATTTGCGGGTCCAGCCATGGAGAAGAGTTTAGACACTAGGATAAAATAAGGAACACATACATTATAAAGAAATCACATTAGGATTCTCTTTTTAAGCTGTTCCTTAAAACACTAGTGCTTAGGAAATCTATTGGAGGCAGAAGCAGTCAAGGGTAGCCTAGGGTTAGGGTTAGGCTTAGGGTTAGGGTTAGGGTACGGCTTAGGGTAGGGGTTCGGGGAGGGGTTCGGGTACGGCGTAGGGTATGGGTTAGGGTTAGGGTTAGGGTTAGTGTTAGGGTTAGGGCTCGGTTTAGGGTACGGGTTAGGATTAGGGTACGTGTTAGGGTTAGGGTAGGGGTTAGGGTTAGGGTACGCGTTAGGGTTAGGGTAGTTATTAAACCTATCCCACTCTCTAGATACCCCTTAGCACGTAAAGGAATATTATTTGGGGGTGCAGCCATGGAGAAGAGTTTAGACACTAGGATAAGATAAGGAACACACCCATTATAAAGAAATCACATTAGGATTCTCTTTTTAAGCTGTTCCTTACAACACTAGTGCTTAGGAAATCTATTGGAGGCAGAAGCAGTCAAGGGTAGCCTAGGGTTAGGGTTAGGCTTAGGGTTAGGCTTAGGGTACGGCTTAGGGTTCGGGTACGGCGTAGGGTATGGGTTAGGGTTAGGGTTAGGGTTAGTGTTAGGGTTAGGGCTCGGTTTAGGGTACGGGTTAGGATTAGGGTACGTGTTAGGGTTAGGGTAGGTGTTAGGGTTAGGGTACGCGTTAGGGTTAGGGTAGTTATTAAACCTATCCCACTCTCTAGATACCCCTTAGCACGTAAAGGAATATTATTTGGGGGTCCAGCCATGGAGAAGAGTTTAGACACTAGGATAAGATAAGGAACACATACATTATAAAGAAATCACATTAGGATTCTCTTTTTAAGCTGTTCCTTCAAACACTAGTGCTTAGGAAATCTATTGGAGGCAGAAGCAGTCAAGGGTAGCCTAGGGTTAGGGTTAGGCTTAGGGTTAGGCTTAGGGTATGGCTTAGGGTACGGGTTCGGGGAGGGGTTCGGGTACGGCATAGGGTATGGGTTAGGGTTAGGGTTAGGGTTAGTGTTAGGGTTAGGGCTCGGTTTAGGGTACGGGTTAGGATTAGGGTACGTGTTAGGGTTAGGGTAGGTGTTAGGGTTAGGGTACGCGTTAGGGTTAGGGTAGTTATTAAACCTATCCCACTCTCTAGATACCCCTTAGCACGTAAAGGAATATTATTTGCGGGTCCAGCCATGGAGAAGAGTTTAGACACTAGGATAAAATAAGGAACACATACATTATAAAGAAATCACATTAGGATTCTCTTTTTAAGCTGTTCCTTAAAACACTAGTGCTTAGGAAATCTATTGGAGGCAGAAGCAGTCAAGGGTAGCCTAGGGTTAGGGTTAGGCTTAGGGTTAGGCTTAGGGTACGGCTTAGGGTTCGGGTACGGCGTAGGGTATGGGTTAGGGTTAGGGTTAGGGTTAGTGTTAGGGTTAGGGCTCGGTTTAGGGTACGGGTTAGGATTAGGGTACGTGTTAGGGTTAGGGTAGGGGTTAGGGTTAGGGTACGCGTTAGGGTTAGGGTAGTTATTAAACCTATCCCACTCTCTAGATACCCCTTAGCACGTAAAGGAATATTATTTGGGGGTCCAGCCATGGAGAAGAGTTTAGACACTAGGATAAAATAAGGAACACATACATTATAAAGAAATCACATTAGGATTCTCTTTTTAAGCTGTTCCTTACAACACTAGTGCTTAGGAAATCTATTGGAGGCAGAAGCAGTCAAGGGTAGCCTAGGGTTAGGGTTAGGCTTAGGGTTAGGCTTAGGGTACGGCTTAGGGTACGGGTTTGGGGAGGGGTTCGGGTACGGCGTAGGGTATTGGTTAGGGTTAGGGTTAGGGTTAGTGTTAGGGTTAGGGCTCGGTTTAGGGTACGGGTTAGGATTAGGGTACGTGTTAGGGTCAGGGTAGGGGTTAGGGTTAGGGTACGCGTTAGGGTTAGGGTAGTTATTAAACCTATCCCACTCTCTAGATACCCCTTAGCACGTAAAGGAATATTATTTGGGGGTCCAGCCATGGAGAAGAGTTTAGACACTAGGATAAAATAAGGAACACATACATTATAAAGAAATCACATTAGGATTCTCTTTTTAAGCTGTTCCTTCAAACACTAGTGCTTAGGAAATCTATTGGAGGCAGAAGCAGTCAAGGGTAGCCTAGGGTTAGGGTTAGGCTTAGGGTTAGGCTTAGGGTACGGCTTAAGGTACGGGTTCGGGGAGGGGTTCGGGTACGGCGTAGGGTATGGGTTAGGGTTAGGGTTAGGGTTAGTGTTAGGGTTAGGGCTCGGTTTAGGGTACGGGTTAGGATTAGGGTACGTGTTAGGGTTAGGGTAAGTGTTAGGGTTAGGGTACGCGTTAGGGTTAGGGTAGTTATTAAACCTATCCCACTCTCTAGATACCCCTTAGCACGTAAAGGAATATTATTTGGGGGTCCAGCCATGGAGAAGAGTTTAGACACTAGGATAAAATAAGGAACACATACATTATAAAGAAATCACATTAGGATTCTCTTTTTAAGCTGTTCCTTAAAACACTAGTGCTTAGGAAATCTATTGGAGGCAGAAGCAGTCAAGGGTAGCCTAGGGTTAGGGTTAGGCTTAGGGTTAGGGTTAGGGTACGGCTTAGGGTAGGGGTTCGGGGAGGGGTTCGGGTACGGCGTAGGGTATGGGTTAGGGTTAGGGTTAGGGTTAGTGTTAGGGTTAGGGCTCGGTTTAGGGTACGGGTTAGGATTAGGGTACGTGTTAGGGTTAGGGTAGGGGTTAGGGTTAGGGTACGCGTTAGGGTTAGGGTAGTTATTAAACCTATCCCACTCTCTAGATACCCCTTAGCACGTAAAGGAATATTATTTGGGGGTCCAGCCATGGAGAAGAGTTTAGACACTAGGATAAGATAAGGAACACACCCATTATAAAGAAATCACATTAGGATTCTCTTTTTAAGCTGTTCCTTCAAACACTAGTGCTTAGGAAATCTATTGGAGGCAGAAGCAGTCAAGGGTAGCCTAGGGTTAGGGTTAGGCTTAGGGTTAGGCTTAGGGTACGGCTTAGGGTTCGGGTACGGCGTAGGGTATGGGTTAGGGTTAGGGTTAGGGTTAGTGTTAGGGTTAGGGCTCGGTTTAGGGTACGGGTTAGGATTAGGGTACGTGTTAGGGTTAGGGTAGGTGTTAGGGTTAGGGTACGCGTTAGGGTTAGGGTAGTTATTAAACCTATCCCACTCTCTAGATACCCCTTAGCACGTAAAGGAATATTATTTGGGGGTCCAGCCATGGAGAAGAGTTTAGACACTAGGATAAGATAAGGAACACATACATTATAAAGAAATCACATTAGGATTCTCTTTTTAAGCTGTTCCTTAAAACACTAGTGCTTAGGAAATCTATTGGAGGCAGAAGCAGTCAAGGGTAGCCTAGGGTTAGGGTTAGGCTTAGGGTTAGGCTTAGGGTATGGCTTAGGGTACGGGTTCGGGGAGGGGTTCGGGTACGGCATAGGGTATGGGTTAGGGTTAGGGTTAGGGTTAGTGTTAGGGTTAGGGCTCGGTTTAGGGTACGGGTTAGGATTAGGGTACGTGTTAGGGTTAGGGTAGGTGTTAGGGTTAGGGTACGCGTTAGGGTTAGGGTAGTTATTAAACCTATCCCACTCTCTAGATACCCCTTAGCACGTAAAGGAATATTATTTGCGGGTCCAGCCATGGAGAAGAGTTTAGACACTAGGATAAAATAAGGAACACATACATTATAAAGAAATCACATTAGGATTCTCTTTTTAAGCTGTTCCTTAAAACACTAGTGCTTAGGAAATCTATTGGAGGCAGAAGCAGTCAAGGGTAGCCTAGGGTTAGGGTTAGGCTTAGGGTTAGGCTTAGGGTACGGCTTAGGGTTCGGGTACGGCGTAGGGTATGGGTTAGGGTTAGGGTTAGGGTTAGTGTTAGGGTTAGGGCTCGGTTTAGGGTACGGGTTAGGATTAGGGTACGTGTTAGGGTTAGGGTAGGTGTTAGGGTTAGGGTACGCGTTAGGGTTAGGGTAGTTATTAAACCTATCCCACTCTCTAGATACCCCTTAGCACGTAAAGGAATATTATTTGGGGGTCCAGCCATGGAGAAGAGTTTAGACACTAGGATAAAATAAGGAACACATACATTATAAAGAAATCACATTAGGATTCTCTTTTTAAGCTGTTCCTTAAAACACTAGTGCTTAGGAAATCTATTGGAGGCAGAAGCAGTCAAGGGTAGCCTAGGGTTAGGGTTAGGCTTAGGGTTAGGGTTAGGGTACGACTTAGGGTAGGGGTTCGGGGAGGGGTTCGGGTATGGCGTAGGGTATGGGTTAGGGTTAGGGTTAGGGTTAGTGTTAGGGTTAGGGCTCGGTTTAGGGTACGGGTTAGGATTAGGGTACGTGTTAGGGTTAGGGTAGGGGTTAGGGTTAGGGTACGCGTTAGGGTTAGGGTAGTTATTAAACCTATCCCACTCTCTAGATACCCCTTAGCACGTAAAGGAATATTATTTGGGGGTGCAGCCATGGAGAAGAGTTTAGACACTAGGATAAGATAAGGAACACACCCATTATAAAGAAATCACATTAGGATTCTCTTTTTAAGCTGTTCCTTACAACACTAGTGCTTAGGAAATCTATTGGAGGCAGAAGCAGTCAAGGGTAGCCTAGGGTTAGTGTTAGGCTTAAGGTACGGCTTAGGGTACGGGTTTGGGGAGGGGTTCGGGTACGGCGTAGGGTATGGGTTAGGGTTAGTGTTAGGGTTAGGGCTCGTTTTAGGGTACGGGTTAGGATTAGGGTACGTGTTAGGGTTAGGGTAGGGGTTAGGGTTAGGGTACGCGTTAGGGTTAGGGTAGTTATTAAACCTATCCCACTCTCTAGATACCCCTTAGCACGTAAAGGAATATTATTTGGGGGTCCAGCCATGGAGAAGAGTTTAGACACTAGGATAAAATAAGGAACACATACATTATAAAGAAATCACATTAGGATTCTCTTTTTAAGCTGTTCCTTAAAACACTAGTGCTTAGGAAATCTATTGGAGGCAGAAGCAGTCAAGGGTAGCCTAGGGTTAGGGTTAGGCTTAGGGTTAGGGTTAGGGTACGGCTTAGGGTAGGGGTTCGGGGAGGGGTTCGGGTACGGCGTAGGGTATGGGTTAGGGTTAGGGTTAGGGTTAGTGTTAGGGTTAGGGCTCGGTTTAGGGTACGGGTTAGGATTAGGGTACGTGTTAGGGTTAGGGTAGGGGTTAGGGTTAGGGTACGCGTTAGGGTTAGGGTAGTTATTAAACCTATCCCACTCTCTAGATACCCCTTAGCACGTAAAGGAATATTATTTGGGGGTCCAGCCATGGAGAAGAGTTTAGACACTAGGATAAGATAAGGAACACACCCATTATAAAGAAATCACATTAGGATTCTCTTTTTAAGCTGTTCCTTAAAACACTAGTGCTTAGGAAATCTATTGGAGGCAGAAGCAGTCAAGGGTAGCCTAGGGTTAGGGTTAGGCTTAGGGTTAGGGTTAGGGTACGGCTTAGGGTTCGGGTACGGCGTAGGGTATGGGTTAGGGTTAGGGTTAGTGTTAGGGTTAGGGCTCGGTTTAGGGTACGGGTTAGGATTAGGGTACGTGTTAGGGTTAGGGTAGGTGTTAGGGTTAGGGTACGCGTTAGGGTTAGGGTAGTTATTAAACCTATCCCACTCTCTAGATACCCCTTAGCACGTAAAGGAATATTATTTGGGGGTCCAGCCATGGAGAAGAGTTTAGACACTAGGATAAGATAAGGAACACATACATTATAAAGAAATCACATTAGGATTCTCTTTTTAAGCTGTTCCTTCAAACACTAATGCTTAGGAAATCTATTGGAGGCAGAAGCAGTCAAGGGTAGCCTAGAGTTAGGGTTAGGCTTAGGGTTAGGCTTAGGGTACGGCTTAGGGTACGGGTTCGGGGAGGGGTTCGGGTACGGCATAGGGTATGGGTTAGGGTTAGGGTTAGGGTTAGTGTTAGGGTTAGGGCTCGGTTTAGGGTACGAGTTAGGATTAGGATACGTGTTAGGGTTAGGGTAGGTGTTAGGGTTAGGGTACGCGTTAGGGTTAGGGTAGTTATTAAACCTATCCCACTCTCTAGATACCCCTTAGCACGTAAAGGAATATTATTTGCGGGTCCAGCCATGGAGAAGAGTTTAGACACTAGGATAAAATAAGGAACACATACATTATAAAGAAATCACATTAGGATTCTCTTTTTAAGCTGTTCCTTCAAACACTAGTGCTTAGGAAATCTATTGGAGGCAGAAGCAGTCAAGGGTAGCCTAGGGTTAGGGTTAGGCTTAGGGTTAGGCTTAGGGTACGGCTTAGGGTTCGGGTACAGCGTAGGGTATGGGTTAGGGTTAGGGTTAGGGTTAGTGTTAGGGTTAGGGCTCGGTTTAGGGTACGGGTTAGGATTAGGGTACGTGTTAGGGTTAGGGTAGGGGTTAGGGTTAGGGTACGCGTTAGGGTTAGGGTAGTTATTAAACCTATCCCACTCTCTAGATACCCCTTAGCACGTAAAGGAATATTATTTGGGGGTCCAGCCATGGAGAAGAGTTTAGACACTAGGATAAAATAAGGAACACATACATTATAAAGAAATCACATTAGGATTCTCTTTTTAAGCTGTTCCTTAAAACACTAGTGCTTAGGAAATCTATTGGAGGCAGAAGCAGTCAAGGGTAGCCTAGGGTTAGGGTTAGGCTTAGGGTTAGGCTTAGGGTACGGCTTAGGGTACGGGTTCGGGGAGGGGTTCGGGTACGGCGTAGGTGGGTATGGGTTAGGGTTAGGGTTAGGGTTAGTGTTAGGGTTAGGGCTCGGTTTAGGGTACGGGTTAGGATTAGGGTACGTGTTAGGGTTAGGGTAGGTGTTAGGGTTAGGGTACGCGTTAGGGTTAGGGTAGTTATTAAACCTATCCCACTCTCTAGATACCCCTTAGCACGTAAAGGAATATTATTTGGGGGTCCAGCCATGGAGAAGAGTTTAGACACTAGGATAAAATAAGGAACACATACATTATAAAGAAATCACATTAGGATTCTCTTTTTAAGCTGTTCCTTAAAACACTAGTGCTTAGGAAATCTATTGGAGGCAGAAGCAATCAAGGGTAGCCTAGGGTTAGGGTTAGGCTTAGGGTTAGGGTTAGGGTACGGCTTAGGGTAGGGGTTCGGGGAGGGGTTCGGGTACGGCGTAGGGTATGGGTTAGGGTTAGGGTTAGGGTTAGTGTTAGGGTTAGGGCTCGGTTTAGGGTACGGGTTAGGATTAGGGTACGTGTTAGGGTTAGGGTAGGGGTTAGGGTTAGGGTACGCGTTAGGGTTAGGGTAGTTATTAAACCTATCCCACTCTCTAGATACCCCTTAGCACGTAAAGGAATATTATTTGGGGGTGCAGCCATGGAGAAGAGTTTAGACACTAGGATAAGATAAGGAACACACCCATTATAAAGAAATCACATTAGGATTCTCTTTTTAAGCTGTTCCTTACAACACTAGTGCTTAGGAAATCTATTGGAGGCAGAAGCAGTCAAGGGTAGCCTAGGGTTAGGGTTAGGCTTAGGGTTAGGCTTAGGGTACGGCTTAGGGTACGGGTTTGGGGAGGGGTTCGGGTACGGCGTAGGGTATGGGTTAGGGTTAGGGTTAGGGTTAGTGTTAGGGTTAGGGCTCGGTTTAGGGTACGGGTTAGGATTAGGGTACGTGTTAGGGTTAGGGTAGGGGTTAGGGTTAGGGTACGCGTTAGGGTTAGGGTAGTTATTAAACCTATCCCACTCTCTAGATACCCCTTAGCACGTAAAGGAATATTATTTGGGGGTCCAGCCATGGAGAAGAGTTTAGACACTAGGATAAAATAAGGAACACATACATTATAAAGAAATCACATTAGGATTCTCTTTTTAAGCTGTTCCTTAAAACACTAGTGCTTAGGAAATCTATTGGAGGCAGAAGCAGTCAAGGGTAGCCTAGGGTTAGGGTTAGGCTTAGGGTTAGGGTTAGGGTACGGCTTAGGGTAGGGGTTCGGGGAGGGGTTCGGGTACGGCGTAGGGTATGGGTTAGGGTTAGGGTTAGGGTTAGTGTTAGGGTTAGGGCTCGGTTTAGGGTACGGGTTAGGATTAGGGTACGTGTTAGGGTTAGGGTAGGTGTTAGGGTTAGGGTACGCGTTAGGGTTAGGGTAGTTATTAAACCTATCCCACTCTCTAGATACCCCTTAGCACGTAAAGGAATATTATTTGCGGGTCCAGCCATGGAGAAGAGTTTAGACACTAGGATAAAATAAGGAACACATACATTATAAAGAAATCACATTAGGATTCTCTTTTTAAGCTGTTCCTTCAAACACTAGTGCTTAGGAAATCTATTGGAGGCAGAAGCAGTCAAGGGTAGCCTAGGGTTAGGGTTAGGCTTAGGGTTAGGCTTAGGGTACGGCTTAGGGTTCGGGTACAGCGTAGGGTATGGGTTAGGGTTAGGGTTAGGGTTAGTGTTAGGGTTAGGGCTCGGTTTAGGGTACGGGTTAGGATTAGGGTACGTGTTAGGGTTAGGGTAGGGGTTAGGGTTAGGGTACGCGTTAGGGTTAGGGTAGTTATTAAACCTATCCCACTCTCTAGATACCCCTTAGCACGTAAAGGAATATTATTTGGGGGTCCAGCCATGGAGAAGAGTTTAGACACTAGGATAAAATAAGGAACACATACATTATAAAGAAATCACATTAGGATTCTCTTTTTAAGCTGTTCCTTAAAACACTAGTGCTTAGGAAATCTATTGGAGGCAGAAGCAGTCAAGGGTAGCCTAGGGTTAGGGTTAGGCTTAGGGTTAGGCTTAGGGTACGGCTTAGGGTACGGGTTCGGGGAGGGGTTCGGGTACGGCGTAGGGTATGGGTTAGGGTTAGGGTTAGGGTTAGTGTTAGGGTTAGGGCTCGGTTTAGGGTACGGGTTAGGATTAGGGTACGTGTTAGGGTTAGGGTAGGTGTTAGGGTTAGGGTACGCGTTAGGGTTAGGGTAGTTATTAAACCTATCCCACTCTCTAGATACCCCTTAGCACGTAAAGGAATATTATTTGGGGGTCCAGCCATGGAGAAGAGTTTAGACACTAGGATAAAATAAGGAACACATACATTATAAAGAAATCACATTAGGATTCTCTTTTTAAGCTGTTCCTTAAAACACTAGTGCTTAGGAAATCTATTGGAGGCAGAAGCAATCAAGGGTAGCCTAGGGTTAGGGTTAGGCTTAGGGTTAGGGTTAGGGTACGGCTTAGGGTAGGGGTTCGGGGAGGGGTTCGGGTACGGCGTAGGGTATGGGTTAGGGTTAGGGTTAGGGTTAGTGTTAGGGTTAGGGCTCGGTTTAGGGTACGGGTTAGGATTAGGGTACGTGTTAGGGTTAGGGTAGGGGTTAGGGTTAGGGTACGCGTTAGGGTTAGGGTAGTTATTAAACCTATCCCACTCTCTAGATACCCCTTAGCACGTAAAGGAATATTATTTGGGGGTGCAGCCATGGAGAAGAGTTTAGACACTAGGATAAGATAAGGAACACACCCATTATAAAGAAATCACATTAGGATTCTCTTTTTAAGCTGTTCCTTACAACACTAGTGCTTAGGAAATCTATTGGAGGCAGAAGCAGTCAAGGGTAGCCTAGGGTTAGGGTTAGGCTTAGGGTTAGGCTTAGGGTACGGCTTAGGGTACGGGTTTGGGGAGGGGTTCGGGTACGGCGTAGGGTATGGGTTAGGGTTAGGGTTAGGGTTAGTGTTAGGGTTAGGGCTCGGTTTAGGGTACGGGTTAGGATTAGGGTACGTGTTAGGGTTAGGGTAGGGGTTAGGGTTAGGGTACGCGTTAGGGTTAGGGTAGTTATTAAACCTATCCCACTCTCTAGATACCCCTTAGCACGTAAAGGAATATTATTTGGGGGTCCAGCCATGGAGAAGAGTTTAGACACTAGGATAAAATAAGGAACACATACATTATAAAGAAATCACATTAGGATTCTCTTTTTAAGCTGTTCCTTAAAACACTAGTGCTTAGGAAATCTATTGGAGGCAGAAGCAGTCAAGGGTAGCCTAGGGTTAGGGTTAGGCTTAGGGTTAGGGTTAGGGTACGGCTTAGGGTAGGGGTTCGGGGAGGGGTTCGGGTACGGCGTAGGGTATGGGTTAGGGTTAGGGTTAGGGTTAGTGTTAGGGTTAGGGCTCGGTTTAGGGTACGGGTTAGGATTAGGGTACGTGTTAGGGTTAGGGTAGGTGTTAGGGTTAGGGTACGCGTTAGGGTTAGGGTATTTATTAAACCTATCCCACTCTCTAGATACCCTTAGCACGTAAAGGAATATTATTTGGGGGTCCAGCCATGA